>NC_066878.1:30111771-30341771 GCF_022985175.1 Labeo rohita
TTGATGTATGGTTTGTGACAGGACAATATTTGTCCAAGATACAGCAGTTTGAAAATCTCAAAATATTGAGAAAAATCACCTTTAAAGTTGTCCCAGTTAAGTTCTTAATGCATATTACTAATCAAAAATTAAGTTTTGATATATTTATGGTAGGAAATGTACAAAATATCTTAATGGAACATGATCTTTACTTAATATCCTAATGATTTTTGGCATAAAAGAAAAATCTATAATTATTGCTACAAATATACCCATTCTACTTACGACTGGTTTTGTGGTCCGGGGTCACATATATAAATCCACATACATGCATATATATATATATTTTAAGATAAATAGGTTATGTTTATATATTAAAAATATGCATATATAATATAAATTATATGAATATAAATATATACACAGTAAGTAAATAAACATTTTCAAGATGTATATGTACGTGTATTTATATATACATAATAAATATACACAGTACACATATATCATGTAAACAATTATTTTGGATGCGATTAATCGCGATTAATCATTTGTCAGCACTACTTTTTATTAATTATTTCAGTTTTAGTTTTAGTTTAACTGTGCCTTTGCAACTAACTTAAATCAGTTTCTATCATTTTATTTCTGTTAACATTTATTTCAATGACACTTTTTTCTAATTATAGGCTTAGTTAGCAATAATAACTATGCAGCACAAGTATTTCACACTTAAGCATACTTAGTCTGACTAATAATGTATTATTATATATAATTTATAATGCATTTTATTTTTTCAGCCAAGTAAACAACCTTCCTGTTTCATCATGACGTTACAAACGGATCTTCATTAAGCCGCACAAGGTTCATGGCAGCAGCAGAGCACGTTTTCTAGTATATTCTGATACTAAGGCAACTCAGAATGGAGCAGGACTGAATCTTCAGGGTGGTGTGAATGTTGTGTTCAGTTGCAGGAGGTCAGGTGTGATGGACAGGCAGTGACGCAGGGTGAGTGTGTTAGTGGTTAGTCTAAGAGCTCTTCAAAGATTGAGCTCATGAGGACAACGCCAGAGCCAACCAGTCCAGCAAGTCTCCATTTTACTAACATTGTCATTCAAATCTGTGTTTTTATGTCATATGCTACATCATGCATTTAAGCCATCGCTCACAGCTGATTTCAATAGACTTATCATGTTGCAAAGCTAATAACTCAAAACTAAAATGAATACAAAGTGCAGACAAATACTGGATAAATGTACTTTAAGATCAAACTGGATTCTATGGAAAAAAAAAAAAAGAAAAAAGTAACCAACTTTTTTCTCTCACAATTCTGACTTTTTTCCTTGCAATTTCAAGTTTACATTTTGCAGTTCTTACTTTTTTCTCAGAATTGTGTGATATGAACTCAGAATTGCGAGTTGTAAAGTTAGAATTGCGAGACATAAACTTGCACTTCCAAGAAATAAAGTTGCAATTCTAAGAAATAAAGTCAGAATTGCAAATGTGACTTTATAGCTTGCAATTGTGAGTTTATATCACGCAATTCTGAGAAAAAAGTCAGAATTGTGAGAAACAAACTCGCATTTGAGAGAAAAAGTCACGCAATTCTGACTTTATAGCTTGCAATTGCAAGTTTATATCATGCAAATGAGAAAAAAGTCAGAATTGTAAGGTACAAACTCGCATTTGAGAGAAAAAACCCCTCAGAACTGCGAGTTTATATCACGCAAAAAAAGCTGAATTTATAGAGAAAGTCAAGCACAAAAAAGCATAATTTTCTGAAGTCATACACACATTTGTGTGAAGACCAGACTGAAATTGTTTTTTAGCTTGCAATTCTTTCTTTATAGCTCGCAAATGTGAGTTTATATCACACAATTCTGAGAAAAAGTCAGAACTGTGGGAAACAACCTCGCATTTGAGAGAAAAAAAATTCAGAATCGCGATTTTATATCACGCAGTTCGGAGGAAAAAAGTCAGAATTGCGAGAAACAAACTCGCATTTGAGAGAAAAAACCTATAAAAATAAAGTTTATATCATGCAATTCTGACTTTAGCTTGCAACTGTGAGTTTATGTCAATTCTGACTTTAAAGGTTGCAACTGTTTATATCACGCATTTCTGACTTTATAGCTTGCAATTGCGAGTTTATATCATGCAATTCTGACTTTTTAGCTCACAATTGCGAGTTTATATCATGCAATTCTGAGAAAAAAGTCAAAATTGTGAGGTACAAACTCACATTTGAGAGAAAAAACCCTCAGAACTGCGAGTTTATATCATGCAAAAAAAAGCTGAATTTAAAGAGGAAGTCAAGCACAAAAAAAGCAAAATAAGCATAAAGTCATACACACATTTGTGTGAAGACCAAACTGAAATTGTTTTTAGCTCGCAATTCTGTCTTTATAGCTCGCAAATATGAGTTTATATCACGCAATTCTGAGAAAAAGTCAGAATTGTGAGAAACAAACTCGCATTTCAGAGAAAAAAAACTCAAACTCAGTTTATATCACGCATTTCTGACTTTATAACTTGTATTCGCGATCTTATTTCACGTAATTCTGAGTAAAAAAGTTGGAATTGTGAGATAAAGTCACAATAACATGTTAAAATGTTTTATTCAGTTTTGCATGTGCCTTTTTAATTAGATGGAAATATTTTCTATGGAACTATTAAAAATACATTTCAGTATTGCATATTACAGTAGATACAATGCCTGAATTTGCTGTCTAGGTTTTGAAACAGAGCTTTTAAATGACTAAATAAGCAATTAAATAAAAAATTTCAGCCCGTTTCTCACTTTTATAATGATTTTAGCATCTTCTTGTAACTTTAAAGGACTAAAAAGAACCATAAAACTACAGTAAAAGCTATATACTAGATTCCAGCTATTCTGAATGCAGTTTTGTGTCAGGAAAAAAAAGAAAAGAAAAGAATGTTATTATTTACTGAAAACTGTCTGCTGCAGCTCTTGAATCTCACTAATGCTTGCACAAATTTTGAACATGCCATCTCAAGAAATCAATAATGTCAAACATGTTCGGAATGAATGCAAGTACAAATTTAACTGGAAAATACTGAATATTTTCTAAAAATTGATTTTGCCTCTGCATATTTAATCAGCTGGAACTATTTTGTATTGATATGCAGCACTTAAATGTCTTTTATTGCATTAAACACAATGCCTAAAATTGCTGTCTAAGCTACTGTAAACCACTGTAAACAAATCCATAAATAAATAAAATGTGAACTTGCTGGACAATGGGTCATAGCGTGACAAAGGTTATTTTTTCCTTGTAAACTAGCTCCTGTCCCACACCGCCCCCATGTTAGCTACCCCTACATCCCTGAGTTAGCACCCAGCATGCAGGGCATTTTACCTGGGAAACGCGAGAACAGAGAAAACCTCTTAAGCGAAAGGCGGCGCGGACGAGGCGACACCACGGAAGGAGAGAGAGGGGGGGTGACAGCTGAGGAGGAGGGGGAGAGCCAGAGCAGAGCAGAGGAGAGACAGAGAAGCTCTTTAAACACGCCACACATCAACATCCTGCCGAGAGCTGCTTCAACATCAGCAGCCGCTGAAGGTACAAATCCCTCATTATAAAACACTACGGGAACATCGGATTTTCTTTGAAGGGGTAATGCTATGCTCCTAACCTTGCCTTTGAAAGTAAAACATATTCTGGTGACGTTAAAGGCATATTTCACCCACAACTTGTCGTTATCGCTCCAAACCCGTGTGACTTTTTTCTTCACTGGAACCTAAATGTAGATATTTTGCAGAATGTCCAAGCTGCTCTTTTCCATACAAAGAAAATAGGCTTCAAAAATGAATCAAAACCAGCATAAAAGTGGTCCATACTATATATACACATGCTATTTTGAATCTGAACGATAACTTTAAATAACAGACCAAAAATTAAGTCAGTATTCAATGAAGAACTTTGTTCTACTGTGGACTGAACCAGTTCAGTACGATTCAAGAACAAAACAAAAATGATTAATTGAAAAGATTTAACTCTGATGACTGAGCGATTCAGAAATCAGACATTGCGACCTTTCTGCCAAGGAACGCATAATCACATTTTCACTGAAGAACAGTAATATTTCATTTATTTATTTATTAATATTTAAAAATTATTAAATCAAAAATTTCAACATGCTTTTCACACTCTGATAGTGATTTCTGCATCCTTTTCATTTGAAAGCACTAAAATGTATTGCTGTGAAGGTGGTCCAATGCTATTTTTCAGCCCTTGTGGATGCTAATAATAATTTTGTGAGGAAAAAACAATAATTCATTTAAAGCCGATAGCCAGTGAATGTTATTTACACTTGCACAAAACAAACAAAAAAAAAAGTCAAAAATGTAGAACTTTGTTGGTTTGTATGTGGCTAATTGCAAAAGCAAATATAAATTTTATTTGGAAGTTAATTTTAAGTCTGTTTATTGGGGGAAAAACAAACAAATAAAAACTAATTCTATTCTTTGGTGAATGAATCCCTATCCATTAGCATTGTTTACTCTTTTACTTTTATAGTAATATTAGCATCCTTTTTGTAATTTTAAAGCACTATAAAGTATCATAAAAGTGGTACGTATGCTATATTTCAGCTCTTGATGCAAATACTAAAAAAACATAGCTGCAAGCAGCGATTACCGGGGTTTATTTAAGCATTTAAGGAAAAAGACATTACATATTATTTAACAAGGCTGTACCCACCTAAATCAATGATTTAAAAAAGCATTGTTGGCAAATCCTGGTAATGTACCATAGAAGAATGATGTTTTTTTAATGTTTATGACTTGTAGTGCCAGCTGTGGTCCGATCCCCTTAAAACATTGCATGCTTGTTTAGAATCACCTGTTGCATGTGCTCAGCAGGTTTCGTGAAGTTTTGCGTTTTCGTTTAGGCTTTATAGGCTTTTGGGTAAATTTGGACAGGCTTCTTTTCTAAATGACCCCTGTTATAGCTTCCCAAAGGGTACATTTCTAAAATGTTATGATTATCTTTGGCCTATAGTCCAGAGAATTGTACTGCAGTATTTTTTTCCAGATTGAGCAAAAAAACCTAGGACTAGTGGGCAAAAGTAAGTTTTTGAAATCTTCTCAATCATTTAACAAACGATTTGATTGACAGCAGTGGTTCTAGAGGCAAAGTTGTCCGGAATGAGGAGTTCTATCGTCTGATACGAATATCGTGTGTATGTGTGTGTATCAAATTTCTCTCAGACTTTTGGGGTCGTAAGTCAAACAGACCCACCAAGTTCCATTACAATTGGCCTGTTTACCTTGTCTAACAGGTACTCAAATTCGTCAGCCAATGGCAGCCATGTTTTTTGAGACAAGCAAATGTCCTTGTAGACACGTGTGGCACATTGGACCAAGACAGCGCACACTAATTTTCATGTTGATGGGCCAAATGGTTGTGCAGTTATAGCCATTTGTGTTTTTTCCCCTCTTATAGCGCCACCAAGTGGCCAACCTCTCAGATTTTTTTCCCTGTGACCTCAGACTGAGCTCTTACATAAGTGTTATGAGTTTGGCAGAGATATTCCATTCAGGAGTTATAGGCATTTACTAAAAGTGGCCCTGCCCCTTTCGAACATCTTAACATACCTTTGCGACGGAGATTCAAAAGTTCAACTTTTTTTTTTGATAATTACTGATATTGACTCTCCATAGACTCTTTCTGCACTGGCTTGGTTCTGATCGGGCGAAAAAAACAAGGACTAGTTTGCAAAACTGAGACATGCGTTTTGTCCGGCGTAAGCCAAGAATTCCAACGACATAAGACACCAGAGCCTTCGACTGACTGTTTAGGAGTTATGAGCGATTTCACACTTTGATCGCTGTAGCGCCCCCGTCAGGCTGATTGGGGTGAGCCTTGGTCACGTTGTAGGCGGTGTGTGTACTACCATCTCTCCAAGTTTCAAGTCTCTATGACTTACGGTTTGCTCTGCACTATTAGTTTAACATGGAGATCGCTGATCTGTGACCATTCTAACAATTACAATAGGGTTTCAGCGTTACATAACGTTCATGAGCCTGGTGAATTTTTTGGGTATTTTGCATTTTTTGCAAAACCTACTTTTACAATCTAGTCCTAGGTTTGTCGCCCGATTGGAACCAAACCAGTGCAGAAAGATTCTATGGAGAGTGAATATCAATAATTCTCAAAAAAAGGTTAATTTTTGTCTCACCGTGGCAAAGGGACGCCAAAACGTTAGAAGGGGACAGGGCCACTTTTAGTAAAATGCCTATAACTCCTGAACAGAATGAGATATCTTTGCCAAACTTGGTACACTTATGTAAGAGCTCAAGCTGAGGTCACACACACAAAAAAAAAAAAAAAAAAAAAAAATTAAGGAGATTGCTATAAGAGGGAAAAAAAACAGAAATGGCTATAACTAGGCAACCATTTGTCCTATCAACATGAAAATCACTGTGCACAGTCTTGGTCCAAAGTGCCACAAGAGTCTATGGGGATATTTGCATATCTCTTTGAGCACCTTTTAGACAAGGTTAATGGAGGCCAATTGTAACGAAACTCTGTGGGCCTGTTTGACTCTTTGCAAAGGGGCCTGTGCAAACATACCCAAAAGCCTATAAAGCCTAAACAAAAACTCAAAATGAGCACATGCGACAGGTGATTCTAAACAAGCATGCAAACTATTAAACAGTTATAAAAACATCATATTTTTATGGTAAATCACCTGAATTTGACAAAAATGCTTTTTTAATAATTTATTTAGGTGGTTACAGGTTTGCTAAATAATATGTCATGTCTTTTTCCTTATGTGTTTAAATACCTAAAGGGCTTGAACTCCGGTAATCACTGCGTGCTGCTATATTTTACACTTGCACACATTCAAACTTGCCACCTTAAGACAAGTTGTGCTAAGTTTTAAGTCATGTAAAATACTGTTGGTTTGGATGTGACTTCAGGTAAAAACAAGCATGAATTTTAATTGCAATCTTGCTTCAAGTCTGTTTATCGGGAAAAAAATGACTTACTAATTGGCCTTCAGAAGAGTTTTATGGTGTTTTTTTGTGAATCCACATCCTTTAGCGATATGTGGAAAAAGCAGCTTGGACATTCCCTTTGGGTTTGAAGGCTAAAAGAAAATACGAGCTTCGCAAGGACATGAGGGTGAGTAAATGCCATCGGATCGGTCACATGAACCCTAGTCTCTTACGCAATGTTTCTTAAAGCACACATAGCCACACGTTTAGACACGTTAAGCACATAAATGTGACATTTGGCACATGGATGGACTGTGGCACAGCTGGAGGTGAAGAACAGGTTCAGACAGCATCATTACACATAGTGAGGCTCGGCCAGCAGATGTCCCTGCGGTCAAATGTGTCCCGTTTAGTCCCCTACCAGCAGCCCCAGTGTTATTATGTAATACAGAAGACTAAACTTACAATGACAGATCATGACAAAGTGCACTGGGAGACAAAAAAACAAGGTGCTGACAACTAAAGCTGGGGCAGAAAATGCATCAACAGACACATCATCAGTAGCATAAATCAACCTGATTCAGAAAATGCAAAGATGCATTCATAAATCACATTACAGATTCTGCTTTTCTATGCAATAATAATGCTTGAAAAACTGTCAAGCCTCCATAAAAAAAAGATACAGTTTTTGAATGACACACAGGTGAGTAAATGATGACAGAATTGTATTTTTTGGGTGGACTGTCCCTTTAAATTAAATATTTTTTTAAGTGATAATGTTTCATAATCTTCAATTAGAGAAAATAAGAGTTAAAAAAGCTAAAATACTCACCCAGGCATGGTGCAGTCAGTGCCATGACTCCATAATAAGAGAAAGGACCAGTTTCAAACTTCATATTCTCATTTCCAGCCTCAACTTCCACCCGACCCTGAAACACAGGTTTTAGTTGCTTCGTTTCATTAGTTATAAAAGTCAGTTGTGCAAAACAACAGAAACTGCTTGATATCAATACTTATTTGAAATAAATACATTTGCAATAAGACCTTTGTAGTTTTGTGTGTCCTTCAAGATGCTGAAACCTAAAGCCGTCACGAACCCCCACTGGTGTTGTTTTTAAATAATTGAACTGCTTTTTTAAAAACACTTACAAAACACTTAAGTCAAATGCATTTCGCTAATTTTGAAATCTTAACCGGTTTCCTTGAAGAACAACCAGTTGCGTCTCCATAATTAAAGACGAATGACACAGAACCCAACTGAAACTCTCACAAGGAGTGTGAGGTGAGTACTTTTAGTAGTTCGAAACCAGGACAGAGCGCAAGTCGTGTGAACGAACACACAAATTTTCCAGTGTCCCAGGCGTCATATTTGCCCCATTTTCCACCCCAATGGAGAGTCAACCTCCCATTCTCAGAAAAACGTAACCGGATCTGCGGCGCTCGGATTGCACAACATAGATACTGTCACTCTATCTGAGTCTCCTCTGCTCTGGTATCTATATTCAGGTAGACACTCCAAACACAAACAAAGCTCGGCAACACTTTGCTGCTTTCTGTTACGCTAGCAAATCAGAGCCAAATCAAGTTTCATAACAAAA
This sequence comes from Labeo rohita, assembly GCF_022985175.1. Classification (NCBI taxonomy): domain Eukaryota; kingdom Metazoa; phylum Chordata; class Actinopteri; order Cypriniformes; family Cyprinidae; genus Labeo; species Labeo rohita. Next base: position 30,120,310 of record NC_066878.1, read on the forward strand.
CAAAAAAAAAGGTGTTAAAACAGTGTTGGCAGAGTAAAAGTCAACACTGAGTAGAGTAAAAACTAATTATTAACAGAAATACTAGTACTACTATTACTAAAACCTCTGCATTCGTGAAAAACTAATTTATAAAATTCTAAAGTTCAAAAATGGCATCAGTAAGATTTCAAATAATTTCAAATAAACGCTGTTCTTTAAAAAATAAAATTATTATGGATTCCACAAAAATATTAGGAAATATTTTTAAAATATTTATACTAAAAAGAATGTGGAAACTTTAATGTACTACCAACAATTCATCACTTATTAATTACTAAAACTTAAATTACTTGCTTTTAGAAGCCAAAACATCATCATTTAATTACTAAAATATTAAATATTAATATATTTATTAATTGAATACTTTTAAAGTATTTAAAAGTATTAATACATTTATTTTCTAATAATTTTCATCTATTATATAATAATTTTCAATTTCGTTATATTTAAATGGAAGCATAAGAAATTAAAAATTAATATGATTTTAATATAAATATATTTTATATAATATATTTTAATATAAAACAAAACAATACACTTATTTGTCATTTACTGGATAAAGGTCTTTGCTAGTTAACAAATGATTGTGTTAATTAACCTTACTGTAAAACTTAAAATTACTTGCTTTTAGAAGTCAAAACAACATAATTCAATTAGTATTAATATAAGTATTAATATATTTATTAATTGAATACATTTAAACTATTTAAAAGTATGAATATATTTATTTTCTAATAATTTTCATGTATTATATTATTATGGAATTATTCATTTTAATTCTTTGTAAAAGTATAAATATATTTATTTTCTATTAATTGTAATTATTATTATATTATTATTGAATTATTCATTTTAAATTATTTGTATAAATAAATAAATAAGTATATATATACACACACACACACACACACACACACACACACACACACATATATATATATATATATATATATTTTTTTTTTTTTTTTTTAATGGAAGTATAAGAAATGTTAAAATACATTTTAATATAAAACAAAACAATACACTATTATTTGTCATTTACTGGATAAAGGTCTTTGCTGGTTAACTAATGATTGTGTTAATTAAACCTTACAGTCAAATTTAAATTACTTGCTTTTAGAAGCTGAAACAACAGTTCAGTTACTAAAATATTACATATTAATATATTTATTCATTGAATACATTTAAAATAGTTACAAGTATAAATATATTTATTTTCTAATACTTTTAATTTATTATATTATTATGGAATTATTCATTTTAATCATTTGTAAAAGAATAAAATAATGCATTTTCTAAACATTTTAATTATTATTATTATATTATTATGGAATTATTCATTTGAATCATTTGTAGAAGTATAAATATATATTAAAATATTAAATAATAATATATTTATGAACTGAATACATTTAAACTGTTTAAAAGTATGGAAATTTATTCATTCTAATTCATTTATTCATTCTAATTTATTCATTCTAATTCATTCTAATTATTATATTATTATGGAATTATTCATTTTTAACATTTGTAAAAGTATAAATATATTTATTTTTTATTAATTGTAATTATTATTATATTATTATGGACTTATTAATTTTAATAATTTGTATAAGTATAAACAAATTTATTTTCTAAACATTTTAATTATTATTATATTACTATGGAATTATTTGTAAAAGTATAAATATATTTATTTTCCTAATTTCATTTAAATATTTAAACAGAAGTATAAGTAATTATAAAACACATTTTAATACAAAACAATACGCTATTATTTGTTATTTATTGGATTTTTATAAGGCCTTTGCTAGTTAAGAAATAATTATGTTAATTCAACCTTACTGTAAAACTTAAATTACTTGCTTTTAGAAACCGAAACATCATCATTCAATTACTAAAAAAATAATTATTAATATATTCATTCAACGAATACATTTAAAATAGTTACAAGTATAAATATATTTATTTTCTAATAATTTTAATTTATTATATTATAATGAAATTATTCATTTTAATCATTTGTAAAAGCATAAATATATTTATTTTCTTAATTTCATTTAAATATTTAAACAAGTATAAGAAATTATAAGACATTTTAATATTAAACAAAATACACTATTATTTGTTATTTATTGGATAAAGGCCTTTACTAGTTAACAAATGATCGTTAATTCAACCTTACTGTAAAACTTAAATTACTCGCTTTTAGAAGCCGAAACATCATCATTCAATTACTAAAAAATTAAATATGAATATATTTATTCATTGAATATATTTTAAATATTTAAAAGTATAAATATATTTATTTTCTAATAATTCTAATTATTATTATATTATGGACTTATCCATTTTAATAATTTGTAAAAGTATGAATCTATTTATTTTTTCATTTCAATATATTTAAATAATTTATTTGATATTTAATCATTCTGAAAATTCAGTTTAATAATTATTACATTTGAAATGGTTCAAAACTCATTAAAATAGAGGCAGATTCAATCTGGAAATTAGCAGATGTAAATCAGCCGCAGGAGTTTGGTGAATTGAAGCAGACATGCGGTTTGATGGCCAGCGTGACGTAACGTTCCCCAACACATGGCGTTTGTGCTCCGTATGACATTGTGCCGCGGGGATGATTACGACTGCGATAAACACTGAGGTTCTGAAAGGGTTAACCTTGTCCTGGCTGACCCCCTGTCAAGCACACAGCAAATCCAGGATGTGATTTACTGATCCCCAGGGGCCCGTGCGCCACGACGGCCCTGTGACCTGTCACAGCTCGCTCTACCTTGACCGTCGTCAATCTTAAGCCACGTTAAGTAAGCTGCCGCACATATATTCAATTCAGATGACTGGAAAATATGCGGGAGGTTAAAGGTCACGGTACTGCGTTGATCCTAGTACGAGTTCAAATGCAAGTCAATACTTATTTATGTATCATCTGCTTGCTGTAGCGTGGACATCCAAAAGTCTTTCCATCAATCTCATCTCTGATTGGACGGTTTTGCAAAACAAGGGCATGGACAGTGCTCAGCTTTGATTGGTTGTGCATTCAACAGTGTGTGTGTGTTGCTGGCAGAAAGGGGTGGGATTAGAGCTGCTATGCTCAGGATCCCTTTCTTATGTAAGAGGGATCAATTAGTGAAGGGCAGGCCTGTCCAATGCTGGGCCTCTTCTGGCTAAACCTACAGTGAGGTCACAGACGCTCCCAACAGACCCGTCTGTGCAACTCTACACCATGACGCCAGGGCAGAGGGGCACCAATGAGGCGCCAATCTCAAAATACGGCACTGAAAGAGTCGTACTTGCTAAGAAAAGCATCACTGTAATGCTCAAAGTCTAAATCTCTATTACTAAGCTTTAAACCTCTGCAGGTGTTTCATTCTGTGCCGTTTCGGCTACACTCTCAGAAAAAAAGGTACAAAAGCTGTCACTAGGACGGTACGTTCTTATTTAACCTTAAAGTGTGCGTATTAGTACCTGAAATACATACATTAGTACTTAAAGTGTACATATTAGTACCTAAATGGTACATATTTGTATTTTCTGTAAAGGTATTGCCGCAGTTATAGCTTTCGTACCTTTTTTTTTCTTTTTTTTTCGGAGTGTGTACGGGCACAAACAATACCTCAAATTATGCAAAGGTGCACTGTTACTTCTTCAATTGATCAGACTTATAATTTTTGCCTGGCGAACAATAAAACAGGCACAAATAAATAAAATAATAATAAAATTTAATCAAATCAAAGGATAGACCCAAGTAATATCTATGTATAATATAATATGACTATATGAATACTTTTGATACCGCAAACAAACAAAACCTTACTGAAAGCAATTTTTTTGTGATATCAACCTCAAATTTGAAACACAACTTGATTAGATTTATGGCTTTGATTTTCTCACAGTTTTAGAGTAAAACATGTTTTGGAAAATATTTCATATTTCATATTCATATTTCAAATTTAAATATTATATTTTTGTGATTAAAAAAAAATAAAATAATAATAAACCTAAATCTCTCTCTCTATATATAGTTTTATTTAGTTATTTTACTTTTTTCATTTCAGCAATAATCTGCTAAGAGTAGGGCCCTAAGAAATCAGTTTAATTTTTTTCCAAATTAAAAATAATTACATTTTAAATTTAAAAATATTAAACGTCTAATTCATTAAAATTATGAAACTTACATACTTTAATAAATGTTTAACAAAATGTAATTTTAAGGCCCTATGAAATATGTTTTTTTTTTTTGTTTTTTTTTTAAGAAATTCAGTTTTATTTTAACCAATTTTATAAAAAAAATAACAAAAATTACATTTTTAAGGCCCTATGAAATATGTTTCATTTTATTTAGTTTCTCAAATTCAGTTTTATTTTTACCAGATTCTGTGTTTTCCAGTTTAATTTTTCTGGATTATGTTTTTTTCCATTTTAATTTTTTTTAAGACTCAACAACAAACAAAAAGCATGTCTAATTAATTTAAATGATGAATCTTACACAATTTAACACCAATTTATTAAATGTTTAATAAAAATTACATTTTAAATGAAATGCGTTTTATTTTATTTTGTTTCTCATATTCAGTTTTATTTTTACCAAATTTTGTGTTTTCCATTAATTTTCTGGATTTCATTTTAATGGTTTATTTAAATTTTAATAATCAAAAGCATCTCTAATTGATTGATTTTAAAAATTTATTTAATAATTCTGGTAAATATTTTTTTTCTGGTAAATATTGCTTAAAAAAAATAACGTTTTAATAATATGTTTATTACTAGCACTATAATTACAGTAATTACTATTGTTTTCTGTCACTCTTTCTTCAAGTTAAACCAAGCTTTTATTTTGACGTGTTGCTGTAAAGATGTTTATGTTTCTCTTTGTATATGATATGACGATAGCCTCAAAAGAAAAAATATTTAAATAGCATTTTTGTGGCTTAACATTCACAGACACTAGTCCATATCATGTTTTGATTCAAGTGTGCTGACCTACTTTTGATTTATTCATCCCAAATTTGACAAATTCCGTGACATTCCGTGTTATACAGTAAATTCCATTTTTTATTTTTATGTTTTCAGCACCGTGGAAACCATAGGGGTCCATTTGGGGTCTATGCTCAAAAAGTAGTAAATGGATCCATAAATATATTTCAATATCAATAAATCCCATAAAAATACAAAATATTGAAAACCTTATCAAACTAAAACATACAAAGTAGCTGCCAAAGCACTGTTATGTAGTTGTTATGGTTTTCTAGGTTGCTAGGCCAGGTCTAGGCCTTGACAACAACTCGAAACATCCTAGCAACCACAAGGCAATTCCGGGAAAACCACCTAAAACAGCCCAGCGATGCCCTGGTATCCACTCATAACATCCTGGCATCACAGCAGTGAGTTCTGCACAGGAAAGCACCACTCATGTTTTCTTCAGAAAAGTCTGGTCTATTTTTAGACGCATCTAATCCTCTACTCAAAATTCTGACCAATGACAGGCAGAGAGAGATATTTGTGGATGCTTGTACAACTTGCATCCCTAGAGCATTGTCATGGGGACTGAGTCCCCTGCACAAGGTCAAATAGTGAGGGGTTACACGGGACACGATGGGTGAATCACACGGTACCAGCCCTGGGGAACAGGCAACTTGTCTGACCTTTTCTCTTTCTCTCAAATCTCCCAAACCCTCTAATGCAGTAAAACAGTACCAGACCGTTCATTATTAAAAAGGTTATTTTATTAAAGTGAGACATGTTTGTCCAGGTCACCACAAGGATGCTAGGGAGGGAGTTTTAAATGGTTGCCAAGGTGTTACTATGCAGTTGCTAGGGTGTTCTGGGATTGATAACTGGCTCAGATCAAAAGAGTCCATTCTCAAGTCTCTGTGATTTTCTAAATATGGACTGGACCCTCCTTCGATGCAAGTCTGAGGTATTTTTTTAAAGGCACAATGTGTTAAGTTTTTGCTGTTAGAGGGGGCATATTCAAAACAAACAAAGAAACAAAGGCGTAGTTTGACGACTCCGTAACAGAGTGTGGAATCATGGGAGTTCTAGTCTTCACAGCCGATGCAGTCAGACTCGGACAGAAATCATGTCAAAGTTCTGTTATAATTGTACTTTGTGCATTCGACACCTGTCTAATAAAATGCATAACACATTAAAGTGTCTTTAGAATATCCATGTTTTCTACAAAATAAAACCGGAAAATCAAGGGTGTATGATGTCATGGGCAGACGACGTAAGGAGGTCTGTGTCACTAGTTAAAAATGGCTTATTTCTCTGGATTTAAACATTCTTAGAAACATTTGGAATAATGTAAGTACACAAGTCAAAAATATATAACACTGTTCTAGTGTTTTTTGGAAATTTTAATCAAAAAATCTTACATATAGTGCCTTTAACAATCTAGGTTAATTTACTAACACATTTTTAACATTTCATGTTGTATAAATTAGCATTATATAACATTAATGTTAACAAATGAAACCTTATTGTAAAGTGTTACCAACAAATCATCATCTTTCAATTACTAAAATAGATTTTTATATATGAAGAGTTTGGTTCCAAAACGCGATAAACACCATTTTTTACTAAATTGAGTTCCTGCCAAAATCAGTATTGTATCTGGTCGGTATTTTTAATTTTACGCAAAATGCATCTTTCTTTCCAAACCGTGACAAATGCCAGTCTCCCTTCTCTGCAAAACGCGATACATCTGCTCAGCCAATCACAGCGCATGATTTCACGCATTGTAAACAGTAAAGGCAGCGCTTTGAATACACCCCACATCCTAGGTTTCAACGTTGAGTAATGTATCACTGACATATCTGATGAATCCTTTCATAAACAAAGTGTAGAGAGAGTGTAAATAAGAGATTCACTGAGCAGTGTAGAGAGTTTCGTTGATTATAATGGAAATTTGTGTGTTCGTGATGAACTAAGATGAGTGACAGCTTTTAATGATTTTTAAGGGAGTTTGTAAATGAGATATTGATTTAATACAACAGTTAAATAAACAAGAAGTTAATATTAAGTGACTTACATTGTCTGACTGTAACACTATTGCCTGATTTTGCTCTGTTTCATCGTCAAAAATAGTTTGAAACAAAGTCACAACTGAGCCGCTGCACATCTCCATTCATACACAGCGGTGTTTAGTTTACGAACGAACTTGCGTTTTCTAGTGAGTCAATGAATCAGTTACCCATTCATAAAGAGTCACTTGCTTTATTCCTGAATTAATCAGCCATTCGAATGAATCAAATGAATGAATGATTCAGTAATTACAACCGCCACCTACTGGCAGTTTTAGTTTAATTTTTAAAGTATCTTCTTTTCATTTATTTAAATCATTTAATATTTCTATATTCAAAATTTTATACATAAAACATTAATCTCAACATAAATTTACACTCATGCCACCTCTGAGCCTCATTAAACATGAAAATACACCTAAAAGCCACTTTTGTGTTCTTCTGTGCCATCTCTGTAGTACAAATTAATTTTGTTATACTGATTTAATTTGATTGGTAACTTATTCTTATTCTGCTGTTTTAATTAGAAATTTAAAAAAAAGCTTTTAAAATACTTTTAGACTAAAAGATGACATACTTTTAATAAAGTTAAAAAATGCCATTACAAAGGTAAAAACAAGGTAAAAATCCCCTCTAATTCACTTTAAGGAGTCAAATATCACCTCGTAATGGGAAGGCTAATTTTTGATCAGATTTTTTGATTATTCATTAGAAGGTGCTCCTAAAAAGGAAAGTAAGCGTAGAGCCCTGCTGGATTTATTGTATTTTGGGGAAAAAAAAAAAAAAAAAAAAAAAGTTTTAATAATAAATCTCTGAAAATTAAAATCTGGATTTAAATTTTTAATGGTATTATAACCTAAAGACGCTATGTGAAAGTTTGAAACAGAAAATAGTGGTTTTTCATCTAGTCACTTTCTTGGTAAAGAAAACACATTTTTACTCAAATTAATCAAAATGGATTTATAGCGTTTTGGAACCAAACTCTTCATACTACATATATACATACACACGCACATATACACACATACATACATACACACACACACACACATATACACTCATACGCGCATACACTCATACATACATATTTTTTCTTATACTTTAATATTTAAATATATTCCAAATTAAAAATTTTTAAATAAAGTCTTAAAAATAGGCAGATTTAATTTTTTTTAAATAAGCCTCATCATGGATGCATTTATTTGATTAAAAAATACTGTAAAAACTGTAATATTGTGAAATATTATTAATTAATTTAAAATACTGATTTTCTATTTTAATATACTTTAAAATATTATTTATTTCTGTGATGCAACGCTGAATTGTTTGTCAGCCATTACTACATTCTTCAGTATCACATGATTCTTCAGAAATCATTCTAATATGCCGATTTATTATCAAAGTTTTTTTTAAAACCTGTAATAATTTTTTCAGGATTCTTTGATGATTAGTAAATTAAAATAAGTGTTCCCTATTCTAAAGTGTTACCAAACTTTTGAATGGTAATGTATTTTCTATTTATCATAGATCACATGAAAATCATAAACCTGATCATTTAGAATAAATATTAGCACAGACTTTTTTTTCAGTTTAATTTGAACAATTTAAGAAATAGTGTTATTTCCCTTAGCAAGCACAACTAACATGTGACTGATTATTAAGGAATTAGCACACTTTCTGTTTTACCACATTTGCTGGTAGCTGAAAGCGTTTTCAAACGAACCTAAATATTTAATAACTCACAGGCAGCGGAGATGTGTGCATATCTGTGGGCGTTCAAACTCTGCCAAAGTCTACAGAGCTTTCCACTGAATTCTCCACGCATCCACATTTTACTTACCTGAAGGATAAGGACGAAAAAGTCGACAGGTTTTCCGCGCTGATATAAATAGTGCTGTTGCGAGCGCTTGTCGCTCTCGTTGAACTTGATCTCCTGAATGACATCCGGGTGCTTGAGAATTCGCAGTAAGACTTTGTCAGAAATCTGGAGCGGACTGAAAAGGCTCACCTCTACGGAAAGACGTAGAACGACAAAAATCATCTGTTATTCACAATAGCAAATGCTCAAAGACTGAAGCGTCTTATAGACGCAAAAGCTCACCAGTAGCGAGGAAACGATGTGCTGCTAGCATTAGTTGTGGCGATATCTTGACTTTGGATTCCCTCTCATGCTTGAAAGCAGAAAAGTCCCTCTTGTTCTTGTTGGGATCCACTTTCTTTCGGTTGCGATTGTCAGCTAGAAAGGAAAAAAGATCATTAATTACTCAACCAATGCTTAACTTGTTTTCCAAAAGCATTCTAAACCCAAGTAGATCATTAAAAACCATTGGTACCAATAATCTCAGTGATTATGGGAAAGCTCTCTATTTCAAAAAACAAGAACATACTGTAGAGATCAGACTCATCCAGGATCTCAGATTTGATGATCTCCTCTATAACGTCCTCCAGCGTGACCAGACCCAGAACCTCGTAGAACGGATCTCCTTCGCCCTCGTTATTCACTTTCTGAACGATGGCCAGGTGGGATTTACCTGTGGAGAGAAAAACCTGAGCTAAAACTCTCTGATTACACATGTTGAACAATGGGAAGATGGGGAATTAAATGAACCGAGTGCTGTAATTGCAAACTGAATGGCTGTTTAATAGTTATTTAACAACGATCTAGTTCACACCAGGCTAGGAAACCCACTGAGTGGGTTCAAACCATATTCGTACGGAAGCACTGCATGGACATGCATATTAATGAGCTGTATTATCACTGCAGTCAGAAAACCCCATGAATTATTCATTATCTTGTTTTAACTGAAGGGCCGGATCAATCATAAGCATTTAAGCAATACGGGACCATTAGCGCTGCGCGTTTGGAGCCGAAAGAGAGTCAGATCAGAAGTGCTATTAAACTTAGAGCGAAAAGAGCTTAGGAGGGGAAAATGACAAGAGACGTCTGGGGATTAGAAAAAGAAAAGAAAAAGGGAAGGAAGGAGCAGAAGACGCTTTGATGGCACTTAAAGTTAAGGAATCTGAAAACCCTGCAAAATCAATATTAAACTGTATAATATTAAATTTGTGCAACACATTAATGCTCAAATTTTAACCAAAATAAATGCATGAATCAGTATAGAATTTCTGACCAATACCAATACATGTTAATGCATGTTTTTCCCTATTTAAGCTCTGAACTATATTTAAAATGCAAGTAAAATCAGGAATTAAAACATGTATGTTACCAGTCAATAGTTTTTGGAAAGTAAGATTTTTAATGTTTTTTAAAGAATTCTCTTTTTCTTACCAAGCTTGCATGTATTTAACCCAGAGCACAGCAAAAACAGAACAATTTTGAAATATTTAATACTATTTAAAATAACTGATTTCTATTTGAATATATTTTAAAATGTAATTTATTCCTTTGATTTCAAAGCTGAATTTTTTGCATCATTACTCCAGTCACATGATCCTTCAGAAATCACTCCAATATTCTGATTTGCTGCTCAAAAAAACATTTATCATTATTATTATGTTGCAAACAGTATTTTTCAGGTTTCTTTGATGAATTAAAAGTTCAGAAGAACAGTATTTAGCTGAAATAGAAATCTTTTGTAACACTATAAAACTTTTAAATTTAAAGCATCCTTGCTAAATAAAAGTATTAATTTCTATAATTTCTTTCCCCCAAAAAACAAACAAACAAACAAAAATTATACTGACTCCAAGCTTTGAATGGTATAGTGTATAATGTTACAAAAGCTTCCTGAAATCCTGAAAAAAAAGTACTCAACTGTAATATTAATAATAATAATAATAATAATAATAATAATAATAATAAAATAATAATAATAAATGTTTTTTGAACAGTACATCAGCATATTAGAATGATTTCTGAGGGATCATGTGACACTGAAGACTGAAGTAGTGATGCTGAAAATTCAGCTTTACATCACAGGAATAAATTACATTTTAAAATGTATTCAAATAGAAAACAGCTATTTTAAATAGTAAAAATATTTCAAAATTTTACTGTTTTTGCTGTACTTTGGATAAAATAAATGCAGGCTTGGTGAGCAGAAGAGACTTCTTTAAAAATCATTAGAAATCTTACTGTTCAAAAACTTTTGACTGGTAGTTTATTTTCAAAATCGGCCAATTCAGACTCAAAATTCTAAAAAAGTTACAACTTTTTTGCTCAAATCACTAACGCTAAGCCTAAACAACACTATTTAATAAATAGTAATAATAAATAAGTGTAATATGATATCACATATCCCTAATAATCTTAAATAAAGGAAATCCAGGGATTTATTGTATAGTACAAGATCAAGGCTTATTATATAATACAAAAAGCATCAGACAAGCAGACTGCATACGAGAAGAGTTAATATTTTCTCACTGAGATGTACTCCAGTGCTCCGGAGGGATCGGCATTTAGCAAACCACCCACATGTACTTATTTGCATACTCATAAGCTTATTTACATGCATTCATCTCTCAGTGGAGCTCATTTTAAACAAATAGTAAAAACATATTTGAATGGGATATGGAGAGTTTCTACAAATTTATCATCAAATGCTGTAAAAACAATTTACTGAGTTGACGTTGTGGACAACACAGTGGCTGTCACATTGCTTTTGTCCCTCTGTGGCACCTCTGCAGTGCTGCAGTGATTGGGAGATGAAAAATACAGTGGGAGGAACTTCGAACCGCCAATCATTTCAAAACACCACCCATTCAACTCATCATTAACATAACACAGTAATACGGTTTCACACACTGTGTTTTATAATGTGCTTCAACAGTTTAGACAAAAATCATACCAGCATAATCGATAAAGTAAATAAAGTCAACAAGGTGAAATAAAACATTTTTGCATTTGGCAGACACTTTTATTTTATTTTTTTGCATTTAAGGTATATTCAGTGCTATTTTAGTATCACTGAGACACTATTATAGGTTTTTTAAAATGTCTATAATTTAGAAATCATATATACGCATACACTTTTTAAAATTAATATTATTTTATATTTTAATTTAGATACATTTTAGTAATATTTAATTACATTTGTGGTAATATTTTGAGTATATATATATATATATATATAGAGAGAGAGAGAGAGAGAGAGAGAGAGACTACTAAAAAGACTATTACTAAAAATGTTACTAAATTAAAATAAAGTGATATTAATAAAAAAAAAATATATAATATATATATACACACATACATACACACACACATTATATACATACATTTTTTATATTTTTATATTTTATTTTATTTCAGTTAACATTTATTTTAGTTGCGAAAGTTTTATGAAGTTACGAAAATGTTTTTAATGTTTTTAATTATTTTATTTTGATATCAATTATAAATCATATAGACTACACATTATTAATATTATTTTTTATTTTACTTAAAACATTTGTATACATTTGTAGTAATATTTAATTTAGTTAAACTTTTAGTAATATTTTGAGCATATATAAAACTACTAAAAAAAGACAATATCACAAAAACTGATATTAATAAAAAAATTATATATAATGTATATGATTTATAATTGGTATTAATAAAAAATAGTGTGTGTGTGTGTATATATTTCACATTTAATTATTTCAGTAAAGTTTACTTGTTTTAGTACAAGATAACTTAGTTAAAATGAAAAATTTTGCCTTGGTACTAGCTGATTTTTTTCCCTAATTATATTTTAGTCAACATTTATTTTATGAAAGTCGTGAAAGATTTATTTTTTATTTTTTTTAAGTTTTTCCATTTTCATTTTAGCTTACTATAATAACTGCACATTAGTTAATGCACTCAACACATTGTTAGCTAACTAACATGAACTAACAATAAGCAATATCCTTTTACAACATTTATTAACCTTTATCAACGGTATCTAACTACGTTCACAGTGTGCTTACTAATTTAACCAGATACAACTTTAGATATTAAAAACATATTAGTAAATGTTGTGATTAACATTAACTGAGATTACAACATGCTGTAGAAGTATTGTTCACAGTTAGTTCACTTAATAAGGTTTTATTTCTCTTTTTTTAACATCTTTAATGGATGAACATCAGTGAGTACTAATCTGAATATTGAGGGGAACATGTCTCCCTACATTTTTATAGTGGTCACGGCCCTAAATCTGAATGTAAAAGCCGTAAAACATCCAAGTGAGCGAGCAAACTCTGGTAGACTGGATGATGGTGTGTATTTTTTATGAGTGTCTGGTACATTTGGCAGAATGGGATTCCGCTGCTTTTTCTAGAAGAGCTTCATATTGATCGGAGGCTGATACAGGGAGCATATGGTTATTGATTCAGCTCTCAGGGGGAGTCTGAGCACCCATCATAATCAATAGGAGGATGAAAACAACTGCATGGAGCCAAATCCTTTGCTTCCTGTGAGCACAGCACATTCTGTTCAAACTTTCAAGCTCGCATAAAACACAACCACTAACCTTTTTTAAACTCCTCCAGCATGGCATCCAACTTCGTGTCGTGGAAAACGAAATGCACCGGATGGTTGTAGAACTTGGTGACCGTTTTAAGTGTGGTGCAGTCATCGGGGTCCACGAAGGCCAGGTCTTTGACGTACAGGATGTCCACGATGTTGGAGCGCTCGGTGTCGTACACGGGTATCCGCGTGTAGCCGCTTTCCATGATCTCAGACATGGTGTTGAAGTCGAGCACGGCGTCGATGTGAATCATGAAGCAGTTGCTCAGCGGCGTCATCACGTCCTCAACCGTCTTGGTTCTGAGCTCCAGAGCGCCTTGTATGATGTTCAGCTCTTCCTTGACCAGGTCGTTGTAGGGTTCGGTGACCTTCAGCATCCCCACTAACTTCTCGCGGTTGTAAACGGTGCCGATTTCCTGCCCGAGAATGTAGTCCAAAAGCTTACTAATAGGGAATGATAACGGGAAGGTCAAGAGCATGAAAAATTTGGTTAACACGATGGTGTTGGCGCCAACGGCCAAGCCGTGGCGTGAGCACAATGCCTGGGGCACAATTTCCCCAAATATGACAATGCCAACGGTCGATGCCACCACGGCGCCCAAGCCTGACCCAATCAAATCATCTAGTAGGATTGTCAAAGTTGTGTTGACCAGCACATTACCCAACAATAAAGAGCAAAGCAGATAGTTGCCCTTGCTCCGAATGGGCTCGATTTTTCGCGCATACTTCTTTTCCTTATTAGTTCCACAACTTTGCACAATACGAAGCTCCATTGGATCCAACGCCATGAGCCCCAGGTTGAGCCCACTGAACATGCCAGACAACACCAGCAACCCTGAAACCAGGATGACTTGGAGCCAAAGCGGTAAAAGAGATTCCTTCTCCTCAATAACCACTAATCTCCCATCATTTTCACCCAGCTGGACCCATTTGTCTCCAAAACCCTGTCTGACACATAAGCTGTAGGTCTTTTCTCGTTCACTCTTACGTAGTGGCTTTACATACACATTCACCAGACCTGATGTCCCTCTGTTGCTCACGTTCATGTAAGTGTTGATGCTCAGGTCTTTGGTGAAATCCTCACAAGTCCTGTTTAACGCGTCACTCTCCTCCGTGTCCACATACTCCGTGAACCTGATGTGGGATGCTGCGTCCGGGCTCAGGTGCACCCCATAAAACCTGAGCAGGACGCTGCTCTCCTCCGTTACCTGGATGAGCCCGTCCTCCGTCGTGCTGGCCGCTTTGTCGCTCCTCTCCAGCCGCATGCCCAGGATCTGACTGCTGGAACCGGAGCTCGACGTCTCCGTTCGCCCGCCGACAGAGCTCCAGAGGAACACGATGAAAGTTAGAAGACACCCCTGGCCGCTCCGCTCTGTCGCCATGTTTGTTGCGCTCTCTCCGCAAGGCTGGACCTTACGTCACGTCATCGCTGCCACACGCGGGCCACGCCCCCTCATTTGCATAATGCAAAATTGCGCAACGCCCACTTTCGATATAGTGGAAATGATTAGGAATAATGTTGAACTAAACGACTTTCATATGCGTAACAATACATATTTAAAAGATATAACATTCAGGCTTTTAAAGATAAACGTCTTATGGGATTAAAAGTAAATGTTTATGATTAACTGTGGTAATACATTTAAATAGATTTAGGCATAGGTCTACGGTTAAAATGATATCATATGTATTTTTTTTTTTGCTTGCGGCACAGTGTTGTAACGCGTGGTGTTGTTATGTAATAGCACGAGTCTTGTCCCCTTCACATTTCATCACAAAATGATATGGAATAGATTATATTATAAATAAAATATTTTGGCAGTATTTTAAATGACAAAGCATATCTCAACCTCAGTTTTTTTTTTACTATAGCACTTAAATAATTATGATTATTCATTTTTTCTTATCAGCCTGAAATTAAAACCAGTATAATAAATGACATCATTATGTTTAAATAGTGTTGAAATTATCAAGAAACAAATCAAGGGCAATAAACTGCCATAATGTAATACATCATTGGATTTGTTTATGGAAGCGTGTAAAATCAGTGTCGTCGTGTCTGTTGACCAACACTGCATTTCGTCCTCGGTAAAACGTGATGCAAGTGCGTCCTCTAGTGTTACAAATAAACATCAACTCATCAACATAGTGTGTTTTCTTAAATGCATTTTATTCTCACATTATTGCATAATTATGTGCACATTTAAAGCATTCTTAAAGATAATAGAAGTGGCTGTAATAAGTAAATATGTGAACCTGGACCATAAAAACAGTCTTAAGGTTAATTAAATTTATCCTATTTATCACCTGAAAGCTGAATAGATAAGCTTTTCATTGATTTATGGTTTATTAGGACAGGACAATATTTGGCCGAGACACAACTATGTGAAAATCTGGAATCTGAGGGTGCAAAAAATCAAAATCACCGATAAAGTTGAAAATCACCAAGGGAAAATCACCTATAACGTTGTCTAAATGTTCTTAGCAATGCATATTACTAATTAAAAATTAAGTTTTGATATATTTATGGTAGGAAATTTACATAATATCTTAATGGAACATGATCTTAATATCCTAATGATTTTTGGCATAAAAGAAAAATCTATCATTTTGACCCATACAATGTGTTTTTGGCCATTGCAACAAATATACCCAAGCTGCTTAAGACTGGTTTTGTTGTCCAGGGTCACATATTACAAGGATTACTATAATCATGCTACTACAACAGGATTTATCCATTAAATGTGTTAACATGATTATAATTGCTGTGATTCAATGTCATATTCATTGAGAGATATTCTCAATATTCACAATTATTTTACATTAAGGAAAGTATCTACTGACCATATATTTTATACTTCACAGTCCTCATCAGTCTACACTGCTTCCATTTGTCATACACAAGTACTGGAAACGGTTCATACAACATCCTTTAGGAACTGCTTGCATAGTTGCTTTTCATAATTATCTATAATAATTATCTTAAAGAGAGCATAATCTAGAAACTTTGAAATTAAAAAGATTAAACTAGTACTTCTGATTTCCCTTGTTTAAACAGTGTGTTCAAAGTCCATGCGTTTCAGCGGTAATGTAAGGACATGAGTGATCTTATCTAATGATAATGGATATATGAAGCGAAGTCTGATTCCAGTCGACTTTTATGCCTGTTTTCCTGTTTGTCCTTCAGGTAGAAGCACGTCCACGATGAAGCTGACCTTCTTTGAATGAAGCAGACTGTAAGTGTTGTCAAACCGAACCACATCTACAGAGAAAAAGAGACTGTTGTCAGCATAATATATTAATAAATTAATGGAAAAGCACTAAAAACTATTAAAGCTTGTTTCTGGCACAGGATAAAAAATAAAAACGGAATTGCAACTTTTTTTAATCTCACTTTTTCTTGTGGTTCTGAGTTTATATCTCACAATTCTGACTTTATATCTCACAATTCAGAGATACAAAGACGCAGTTACACTAAAGGTTTTTTAAAGAAGTCTAAAGTTTTAAAGAAAACTTTAAGAAGTCTCTTCTGCTCACTGAGCCTGTTTTCATTTGATCCAAAGTACAGCAAAAACAGTACAATTCTGAAATATTTTTACTATTCAAAAGAACTGTTTTCTATTTGAATATACACTACCGTTCAAAAGTTTGGGGTCAGTACATTTTTATTGTTTCTTTTTTTTTTTTTTTTTTGTTAAGAAATTAATACTTTTATTCACCAAGGATGTATTAAGTTAATAATTAAAAGTTTATTAAAAGTTAATAATAAATAATTTACATTGTTATAAAATTTTTATATTTTGAATAAACACTGTACTTTTTAAACTTGTTATTCATGAAAGAATCCTGAAAAAAAAAATTACAGGTTCCAAAAAATATTTGGCAGCACAACTGTTGATATTATCCAACATTGATCATTCTAATAATAAATCCGCATATTAGAATGATTTCTGAAGGATCATGTGACACTTAAGACTGGAGTAACAGCTGATAAAAATTCAGCTTTTCATCACAGGAATAAATTCTATTTTAAAGTATGTTAAAATAAAAAACATTATTTTATATTGTAAAAACATTTTGCAATATTACTGTTTTTTTCTATATTTTTAATCAAATAAATGCAGCCTTGATGAGCATAAGAGACTACTTTAAAGAATATTACAAGTCTTACTGACTCCAAACTTTTGAACGGTAGTGTATATTAAAATGTAATTTATTTCTTTGATTTCAAAGCTGAATTTTTAGCATCATTACTCCAGTCACATGATCCTTCAGAAATAATTCTAATATTCTGATTTGCTGCTCAGAAAACATTTATTATTATTATGTTGAAAACAGCTATTTTTCTTTGATAAATAAAGTTCAGAAGAAGAGCATTTATCTGAAATAGAAATCTTTTGTAACATTATAAATGTCTTTATCATCACTTTTGATCAATTTAAAGCATCCTTGCTAAATAAAAGTATTCATTTCTATAATAAATCAGCATAATGATTTCTGAAGAATCATGTGACACACTGAAGACTAAGATTTGATTGGAGTAATAATGCTGATAATTTAGCTTTAATGACAAGTATAAATTACATTTTAATATATATCCAAATAGAATCAGTTATTTTAAATATTAAAAATATTTCACAATATTACTGCTTTTGCTGTATTTTTTTTTACCAAATACATGCAGGCTTGGTGAGCAGACTTCTTTAAAAAACATTAAAAATCTTACTGTTCAAAAACTTTTGACTGGTAGTGTACCTTTTGATTTTATTCCATGGCGGAAAAAAAGCTTCTATAAAATTACTGAAATGTCAAATTCAAAACAAACATACAGATGCCTGGTTCCTCACAGGTGTAGGATCCATCTTCTGGAACTAGGTGAGAATTGTAACGTTCGACAGGCAGTACTGCCTGCATGGCTTCCACTTTCTTTGTTTCATTCCCTTTTGCCTTCAGGAAAAGTCCAAAACCAATATCAGACCCCTCACTTGAAAACTGCCATCTAGATTGAGACAAAAAAAATGCTCAAAAGCTGTGGCCTAATGGTTAGTGAGTTGGGTTGCCTGCAACCGAAAGGTCCCAGGTCCGGCAGGGATTGAAGGTGGGGGGAGTGAATAACCAGCGCTCTCTCCACCCTCAATACCACGACTGAGGTCAGTCCCTAGAGCAAGGCACCAAACTCCTCCCCGGGTGCCGCAGCAATAGCAATACGGCTGCCCACTGCTCCGGGTGTGTGTTCACGGTGTGTGTGTGCACTTGGATGGGTTAAATGCAGATGCAGAGCACAAACTTGGTCGCCATACTTGGCCACAAGTCACGTCCTTCCTTAGATGCAATAGCAGCATGCATGGAGTGTATTGCATGCTATTTTGCTAAACAATCATGCATAAGTATTAGCACTTACAAATGGGACTTACCGTAGTACGCAGTTCGGAAAGAGCACCTCATAATCTAGCTGGTATGAGGACCCACGGCCAATTGTGATGCATTGGTCATACTTCACTTTGATAGACTCCCGCACGTAGTACGACTTCGGCACTACGCCACCATAGCGTAACTGAGAGGAAGACGTCAGATGAGTAAAGACAACTAAATATTGGTTTTCTGAATGGATTATCATTCAAAAGTTTGAGGTTGGTAAGATTTTCTTTGATTGTTTCTGAAAGTAATCTCTTATGCTCATCAAGGTTATATTTATTTGATCAGAAATACAGAAAAAATTGTAATATTATGAAATATTAAAGGGGTCATCGGAAGTTGATATGGTTCTTTAGGGTTTTAATGAAAAGTCTATAATATACTTTGGTTAAAAATTCTCAATGGTAGTGTAAAACAACACCCTTTTTACCTTGCCAAAATCAGCTCTGCAAAAATCATCTTGTTCTGGTCAAGGTTACTTTAAATGTTAATGAGCTCTGCTCGCCCCGCCCCTCTCTTCTCTTTGTGGGAAGATGAGCCTGTTTACTTTAGCTGCGTTTAGCTGCTAAACTTGCTAACTAGCATGTTATTAGGAAAGGCGACCGCAAAGATTAATAAAAAACCCTTAGACTCAACTCTGCTGTTAGTGAAGCTGGATCAAGAAAGATTTGCGCAAACATAGATGGATATATGTAGATCAGAAGGCGCATTCCCTTCACAAACAAATGTAATCCACTGCATCTTCAGCGGCTCAGATGTCGGGAGTAAATGACGACCACTATGTTCATTATTACATCCGGCAACACAACACCTCAATCGCTCAATCTGAGATATTCTTGTCTAACTTATATCCCTGCTCCGGCATCGAAACAATGGAGGTCGGACTGTTACAGCTGATCTGAGGTAAGACGCTCATGTCAATCAACTATCGTGGGAGCGGCCTCTCTGGGTGTGACGCAAAAAAGACAGGCATCTGAGAATGACTCGATTTAAAAAAGGGGATATTATTTTTACAGATTAATTAAAAACCACTGCATGGAATTTTTATCATTATAGGGTAGATTTGTACATACACTGCCAACACACATTAATGTTCAAACAACATGTAAAAGTGAACTTTGCATCCGATCACCCCTTTAAAAGAACACTTAAACAGTGATTTTACTGACCCCAAACCTTTGAACAGTAGTGTTAAGCTCCTATTCACTAGTTAACCTCACCATGGTCTTACAGAGAGGGTTTCCATCAGGATCAGTCAAGGATCCCCCATAAACCGCAGGTAACTGATCTGCATCCACATAGTTCCTCAACACCTCTTTCCAGTTGGCTGGAAGGTGGAGATCACAAAAGAAACTGTCATTCATGAGTTGTCATTCATCCAGGATGAGTTACACACCAAAGTCAACAGCACTTTGATGTTTGCCTTAACAAACGGTACTAATGAGACAACTTACAACCCAGCACAGCAATCTTCTGTCTTGTTTCCTCGCGCAAGAAGTGTTTGATCAAGTTATATGCAATAGGGAAGAGTTTAGGAGCTGTAGAAAGAAGAACTTTATCTTTAAAAGATTTCAGAACTGCTTATTATTAAGCTGTGATGTAATTTAACTGGTGCAACAATTACTCACCTTTGATTAAAAGCACCTTTTTTAGGCACTCTGGATAGTTCTCTTCAAACATAGTCAGAATCTGCAGGGAGGAAAATATCACAATACAACCATTTTAAATGTCATATTTAATTTGACGTGATAAAAGGCCTGTGTTACAAATGTTTTAAAGGACTAGTTCACTCCAAAATGAAAGTGAATGAATCATTCCAAATGTACACGAGTTTGTTTCTTCCTCAGAACACATTTGGAGAAATGTAGCAGTACATCACTTGTTCACCAATAGGTCCTCTGCAGTGCTGTCAGAATGAGAGTCCAAACGGCTGATAAAAACATTACAATAATTCACAAATATGTGAATGACAGTCACTCTGGACAAAATAAAAAAATCTGTAATAATGCTTCCTACAGTGAAAAAGTCCAGCCTCTGTTGTCCTCTCACATTAAAATCCACCAACATACAGGTGCATCTCAGAAAAATGTGAAATGTGAAAAAGTTCATTTTTTGATTGTAACATTTAAAAAACTGAAACTTTCTAGATTTATTACATGTAAAGCAAAACATTTCTAAAGTTTTAATTTTGATGTTTAGAGCTTACAGCTCATGAAAGTCAAAAACTCAGTATCTCAAAATATTAGAATATTTACATTTGAGTTTCATTAAATGTCCATTACGTCACACTTTACTGATGCTGTAATTTGTGCTAGGAGCAAGGAATTTGCTGTAATATGTGCTGCTGACTAAATATTGAGTGCATAAATGAACATACTTTAAAGAATTTAAATTTTTCTGTTTTGCAAATCTGTTTTTTGATTGATCTTAGGAAATATTCTAATATTTTAAGATACTGTAAGCTTAAGCATAATTAAAAAAAAAAAAAAAAACTTTAGAAATGTTTTACTTTACATGTAATGAATCTAGAATATATGAAAGTTTCAGTTTTTGAAATAAGTTGCAAAAACAAAAACTCAACTTTTTCACAATATTCACATTTTTTGACATGCACCTGTTTAGAACTGTTTTGGACTGTTTTTGCTTGTAAACTGTGCTTGATCTGTGCATTTTTCTCTCCTGATTGAGACAAAACGACATTTTCACTGGAGAAAACAATATTATAGACTATGGACTTGTAAACAACATGTTAAAGAAAACATGTTAATGATGGATTTGTTTTTTACAGACATGCAGTTTTTTACTTCACAAGCTGTTAATTGGACTGGCATGGTGTGAATTACTTGTGGATTATTATGATGTTTTTATCAGCTGTTTGGACTCTCATTCTGACGGTACCCATTCACTGCAGTGGATCCATTGGTGAGCAAGTGATGTAGTGCCACATTTCCCCAAATCTATTACCATGAATAAAATCACATCTACCCTGGATGGCCGGAGGGTGAGTAAAATTTCTATACTCACCCTCCGGCCATATATATTTATATATATATATATATATATATGTATATATATATATTTTTTTTAAGATTTATTTTTGGCCTTTATTATGATAGGAGAGATCATATAGGACAGGAAGTGAAGTGGGAGAAAGAGAAGGGGGCGGGATCAGGAAAGGTTCTCGAGCCGGGATTCCCGGGACGCCCGTAGCGCAGCGCCGCTGCATGTTGGCGTGCTGCCCACAAGGCTACTGGCGCAGACAAAAATAATAATTTCTGATAAATTTCCAATTCATTTCTATACTTAT
Source organism: Labeo rohita (assembly GCF_022985175.1). NCBI lineage: Eukaryota > Metazoa > Chordata > Actinopteri > Cypriniformes > Cyprinidae > Labeo > Labeo rohita. The sequence goes on from NC_066878.1 coordinate 30,142,565, forward strand.
CGACTAGCAAACAAAAAGGATTCAAGTTCACACATCAAAGCTCTATGTGTCTAAGCATGTGTGCTAGGTGACAGTAATCTACAAACAATTACGTATAGTAATGTTAACAGTTTGCATCTTATTAGGGAAAGAATCATGTTCATACCTCACCGTACATCTCAACGGCAGGCTTCCAAAGATGTTTCATGCCAAGCCCCTCACAGTCATAAATGATGGTGACTGCTTCAATGTATTTGCCAAGCTGATGAATAAGATCACCCAAAAACAATATAAAAAAAAATAAAAACATAATTCTGGTCACTGCAGATGGGAAGCAGATTTGACTGTTAAAATAAAACATCACATTACAATCATTACACTTTTAAAATATTCAATTTTTTCAAAGTGTGAAGAACATTTTAATAATCTAAAGAACCTATTCCACTTTAAAGAACCTTTTGCGGGATGGAAAGGTTCCATGGATGTTAAAGGTTCTTCATGGAACCACAGATGTCAAAGAACCCTTATTTTTAAGAGTACAGAACATACAGTCAGTTTTCACAGTGTATTCTTAATCACTTGGTCTTTATTTGATTCTACCTTTTCAGACTGCTTCTCACACTCTTGTCGTAGACGTTCAGCGTCTCTGACCTTGGTCCTCAGGCAGTCTTGTTTGCTAGCTGACAGCAAAAGGCCCTTTGGATCGAGAGGGCCGATGATATCGTACCAGACAGGACTTCCTTCGCGATCATAACCACACAATCCCCCTGCCACATAGCGCTCAATGACCTGGACGGAGAACCATAATATTTGCATTAACAGGGCATTTTTCATTTTGAAATCATGTTAAAAATTGTAGTTGAACTGTCCGAATATACCTCAGGGGGCTTCCAGTCTTCAACGATGGTATCTAATTTCATATGCTTGCGAAACTCCACATGCTGGAGTACAAAGGTATTGATTTATGTAAGAACAGAATTCTGTTTTAATTTGGTTTTTAAATGCATTATTCAAAGTCTGTATTACAGAAATCTCATATTGTGAAAAATATATATATATTTCCTAAGTCAAATGGTCATGGTTACTAAACAAATATGGTAGGATTTAGAGTTAGGATGTTTCTGTAATACAGACTCAGGTGCTTAAAGTGCCTGTAAGTCATTTAAGCTGTGTTATTACCTTTCTAATCATTGCCTCAGATTTTGGGACATTGAAGCTTCTAGCTGCAAACAAGATCAAAGATCAAACTTAAAATGTCTACACTAGGGAAAAAAAATGGTGTACAAATTACTTTTTTTATTATGTTACTTACTTTTTTGTAAAACATACTTATTTTATTTATGTAAAGCATGCCAGATTACTAGGCTGCTCTTTCCCAGATAAATCGCAAGTATAGGCTAAAAAGCAGATGAGGACTTTAGGATATTATACAATCATGTAGTGCAAAGGGTGAGAGCAAATAATTCCGCAAAGTCAAAAATCACAGGGGAAGAAAGATCAATACTGACGCATACATTCAAAAGAATGTCACCTTGAACTTCTCTCTCAAAAAGCAAAGTCAACAGATGGTTTTGGGATGTCCTGCTTCAACATACAATATTGATTTCTAGATAAAACTGGTTAAGATGAAGCAATCAGATATGCAAAAGCTAAACACATCTCAGAAATCATTTTGTTTTTTAATGGAAGAGTACTTGCATATATCGTTCTCAATATAGGTGTTTATGAACACACAGGTTCATGGGGTCATAAGGTCACCCATAGAGCATGACCATGCAGTCAGAGATAATTCAATGCCAAGAACTTCCACTACATTTATACAAAAGTGTTTCCCATGTTTGCATTATTAAAATCCATCCTTACCTCTGAGCCATCGGAGCAAGTAATGGTCAGTTTGATTGGGCAGTTGATCCAACACATCTGCTAATTTCTCCCGAAACTAATCAAACAGATTGCATAAAAATATATGAACAAATCTTTGACAGAAATATGGTTAACTCTGAAGTTTAGTTTTGCATGCTATATTAAATCTTAATATTAGGATATATCACCGTTTAAAATCTGGGGTCTTTGTTTTTGCATTTATTTGATCAAACATAATACAGTAAAAACAGTGATATTTTTGAAATATTATCATAATTTAACTTAGCATCATTACTCCAGTGTTCAGTGTCACATGATCCTTCAGAAATCATTCTAATATGCTGATTTGCTGCTCAAGAAACATCTATTATTATTATTAGCATTGTTGAAAACAGTTGTGTTGCTTGGCATAATATTTTGTGGATTTTTTAATAAATAGAGCATTCAAAATAAAAGCATTTATTTTAAACAGAAATCTTATGTAATCTTATAAATGTCACTTTTGATCAATTTAATGCATCTTTAATGAATAAAATTATTCATTTTTATAAATAAAGAAACAAATACATACACAAACTTACTGACCCTAAACTTTTGAACGGTAGTGTGTATAGTAACTTGTATTAAAACTGATATGTAAACAGTGGTGTCTTAAACGAAACCATGAGTGACACTCAGAATATGTCAAAATATCCTGAAATTAAGGAATATAAAGAGATTTTGCATTTACTTGCCTGTGCTAAAGCATCAGTTTGTTTGGGACTGAGGTCTCCTACTCGTCCGCTCATATTGGCAACATCAAACACACTCCTGCACTGAGTTCTCATGCACCTGATATTTATACCCGGTCAGGAGAGGCGCACGTAGCTAAGGTAACGTTAATGAATGAAAGATGCAGCGTCATTCTGAAACGACACATGACAACAAAACACAGATATTGTAATTTAAAAAAAAAAAAAAAAAAAAAAAATAAGCACTGATATTGTTCTGCAGTCATGCACTACAATCCAAAGTCGATGTTCCTGCTTGGCTGGCTATCGATTATTTATTTATTTATTTATTTTTTGGGGGGCACGATATTTTATTTATAAACGCATATCTACAATTCAGCAGTACTGGTTTGAATTCACACCAGAAAAAAATCGATTTAATTTAAATTTCCTTCATATTCAATTTGAATATTTAATATGTGGACCAATAACAATCCATCAAGTGATTGATATGCATTATTATAATTAGATTGAGAAGTAAGCCAATAACCGAGAAGCTGGGCGGGGCCAGATTTCACAAACATATAAAAGCCTTCGAATTAATTTCAAAAAATATCGGCAGATGTTGAGGTTTTTAACGGTGTTTAATTAGGAGAAAATATAACTTAATTTAGTTTCCAGTGTAAACACGAAGGCTTTTGTATCTGCATCGCATTTACATCTTTAAAATATTCCGATAAAATGGTAAGTAAATTTGTCAGTGTCTGAAAAAGTTAAACTAAGTTACCAGAGGGTTAGCCGACCAACGGTCGTTGTTTTTTTTTTCAGATGTAATTATAAGCTTAATATTATACATATTATGGTGATTAATGAACAAATTAAAGGAGTAGGAAAAAATACGACATGTTTTGACGTTGTAACTTGTGATTAATTTGATATAACGTTTCAGCGCGAGTGTATCTCCATTCATGTGGGTCAGGCTGGAGTTCAGATCGGTAACGCGTGCTGGGAGCTGTACTGCCTGGAGCACGGCATACAGCCGGACGGGCACATGCCCACCGACCAAACCACCTCCGGCGGAGATCAGTCCTTCAACACCTTCTTCAGCGAGACTGGCGCCGGGAAACATGTACCCAGAGCGGTGTTCGTGGACCTCGAACCCACTGTCGTTGGTCAGGATGCATTTTATACATGCCAAAATAACATAACACAGTGTAACTATTGTAAATCATAATGAAATAGTGAAAAAATCGTTTTCATATTTTTTACTCTATTAACCATTATTTTGCTAGGCCTCTGAAAAATTTGCTCTTCTTTGTTTATCATGCCCTCTTTATTTTTTCAGTCCTTCCTCTCCAAAATCGTTCAAATAGAGACCACTTTCACCATTCCGGTGTTATTTTAGTATTATTTATATGATTGTAGTTTTTTTAAATATATTTTCATTTTATTTAATTTTTATTGTTTTTTAAAAAATATTTTTAATTATATTTTAAATTATTTTCCAAAAGAATTTTTTTTGTATTTTAATAATTTTAAAATACTTTTGTTTTTATGTTTTCCATTTTTTTTTTCGAATTTATTTTTGTTAGTATTTCTTAAAAATTACTTTTATGTATATTTATTTTAGTTTTAGTTCCGTTTCAATTTTTATTTATTTCAAGTTAGTAAGGCAACATTTCAAATTTTTGCTTAATTTAGGTTTTTCATGTGTGTGTGTGTGTATGTGTATGTATATATGACCATCCAATCAGTTCCTAATGCATTTTGAGTTTTTTTTTTAACTCAGAATTGATATTTTATGACATTAAAAATTACAATGTCAAAAAATAAAAATTCATGCACACTATATAGTTTGTGTTATTTTAGTATTATTTATATGATTGTAGTTTTTTAAAATATATTTTCATTTTAATTAATTTTTATTATTTTTTTAAAAATATTTTAAATTATATTTTAAATTATTTTCCAAAATATTTTTTTTTGTATTTTAATAATTTTAAAACACTTTTGTTTTTATGTTTTCCATTTTTTTTTCGAATTTATTTTTGTTATTATTTCTTAAATATTACTATTATTTACATTTATTTTAGTTTTAGTTCAGTTTCAATTTTTATTTATTTCAAGTTAGTAAGGCAACATTTCAAATTTTTGCTTAATTTAGGTTTTTCATGTGTGTGTGTGTGTATATTAAATATATATGACCATCCAATCAGTTCCTAAAGCATTTTGAGTTTTTTTTTTTTTTAACTCAGAATTGATATTTTATGACATTAAAAATTACAATGTCAGAAAATAAAAATTCATGCACACTATATATTGTTTTTTTTCTCCATTCAGATGAGATTCGAACTGGTACATACAGACAGCTGTTTCACCCAGAGCAGCTGATAACTGGGAAAGAAGATGCCGCTAATAATTATGCCAGAGGCCATTATACCATTGGCAAGGAAATTGTAGATGTGGTAACTGATCATATTCGCAAACTGGTAAGACGTTTTTCACGTACAGATATTTAGATATGCAGCTTTTGTTGCAATTACATTTTTATAGATGAATTAATAGTTTGTTTCTTTTGTTTTTAGTGCGACCAGTGCACTGGACTACAAGGATTCTTCATCTTCCACAGCTTTGGTGGTGGAACTGGTTCGGGTTTTGCTTCACTGCTGATGGAGAGGCTGTCCGTTGACTATGGCAAGAAGGCCAAGCTCGAGTTTGCTGTTTACCCTGCACCTCAGGTACTATCTATATTCAGTTCCTTTCACTTTAAAGTTGCAATGAAACCAAAGTAGCGACATTTGAAATATTACTCCCTTAGAATGGCACAAAACTTGGGGACATTTGCCTCCATTTAATGGATTTTAAGTATTTTTGTTCTATTTTTGACTTTAAAATTGCATTACAAAATAAATGTTTTCATATCCGTGACCCTGGACCACAAAACCATTCTTAAGTCACTGGTGTATATTTGTAGCAATAGCCAAAAATACATTATATGGGTCAAAATTATCGATTTTTGTTTTATGCCAAAAATCATTAGGCAGTTAAGTAAGTATTTTGTAAAATTCTACTACTATAAATACTGTACTACTGTAAATATATCAAAACGTAATTTTTGATGAGTAATATGCATTATTAAGAACTTCATTTGGACAACTTTAAAGGCGTTTTTCTTAATATTTAGATTTTTTTTTGCACCCTCAGATTCCAGATGTTCAAATAGCTGTATCTCAGCCAAATATTGTCCTGTCCTAACAAAATATACATCAATGGAAAGCTCATTTATTCAGCTTTTAGGTTTATGTATATGTATAGGTATAAACACTGGGTCTGTAGTTCGGCCTACATTCGGCGTGACCTTTCCACATGATTCAATAGTACGTAACGTCGTGAACGCGCATACCAGAACCTGTGCTACACCAGCTTTTGTGCTTAAGAAGTATACACATTTTTATTTTCCGAAAAAAAAACAAAAAAAAAAAACAGATCGTTTCGCTAGATAAGACCCTTCTTCCTCGGCTGGGATCATTTAGAGTCCTTTGAAGCTGCATTTAAACTACATTTTGGAAGTTTAAAATCGGAGGCACAGTTAAAGTCCATTATATGAAGAAAAATCCACAAATGTTTTCCTCAAAAACCATAATTTCTTTACGACTGGAGACAGAAAGACAGGAACATCTTAGATGACAAGGGGGTGAGTAAATTATTTGTGAATTGTTGTTCTGGAACTGGACTTCTCCTTTAAACAGTTGAGTTTTACAGTTTTCGAATCTATTCAGCCGATCTCCAGGTCTTTAGCATAGCTTAGCACAGATCACTGAATCTGATTAGACCATTAGCATCTTGCTCAAAAATGACCAAAGAGTCACAAAATTAATATGCAATCCCTCAAAGTGACCGGCACTAAGTTTGTGTAGATGCAGAGCTGCAGCCGGCAGAGTTGACTGCTGCATAATATCATTGCGCCTGCTGCACCCATGCTACGGCAGCATAAAAGTTCCTTGATTATTACGCTGAAATGAGAGTATAGTTCCTAGCCATATCGACCTAGAAAAATCACAACTTTTAATTTTTCATCCGTCTTTGTACACAGTGTAACTACAGAAGAGTCAAGTTTTAAACAGGAAAAATATTGAAACTCTTTGTTCATTTTTGAGTGAGATGCTAACGGTCTAATTGGATTCAATGATCTATGCTAAGCTATGCAAAAATGGCTACCGCCAGACACAGAGATCGGCTGAATGGATTAGAAAACGGTAAAACTCAACTGTTTAACTTTAGGGGAGTTGGAAAATGAGCCTGTTTTTAAAAAAAGTGGAGTGTTCCTTTAAGCAGTAAACTTACTGTGCTTAACTCGGTTGCACTGGTTTCATTCTATGTGAATGAAGCAACGTAGAATGCCTTATCAACCACATAGCATTGTCCTGGAAGCCACCTGTGATGCTCAAAAACCACTTTACAAGTACAACAAACGCTTTTCTGTTTTTTTTTTTTCTTGAGGTTTCCACCGCAGTGGTAGAGCCCTACAATTCCATTCTGACCACACACACCACCCTTGAGCACTCCGACTGTGCTTTCATGGTGGACAACGAGGCCATCTATGAGATCTGCCAAAATAACCTGGACATAGGACGCCCCACATACACCAACCTCAACCGCCTCATCGCCCAGATCGTGTCCTCGATGACCGCCTCCCTGCGCTTCGAAGGAATTCTCAACATCGACCTGATGGAGTTCCAAACCAACCTGGTGCCGTACCCTCGCATCCACTTCCCCCTGGTCACGTACGCCCCGGTGATCTCTGCCGAGAAGGCGTACCATGAGCATCTGTCCGTCATGGAAATCACCAACGCCTGCTTTCAGCCAGCCAATCAGATGGTGAAGTGCGACCCTCGGCATGGAAAGTACATGGCTTGCTGTATGCTGTACCGTGGAGACGTGGTTCCAAAGGATGTTAATGAGGCCATTGGAAGCATAAAGACCAGGAAGACCATTCAGTTTGTTGATTGGAGTCCCACAGGGTTCAAGGTCAGCCTGTGTCTTTAATTCTACATTGGATAATATGCTGGAAACTACAAAGGCATTTTAGTGCCACACTTACGAGATTAAAGTTGTAATATTTCGAGAATAGTGTCAAAATGACAAGAATAAAGTCAAAATATTTTGAGAATAAAGTCAAAATTATGAGAATGAATTTGTAGCAATTACAAGATTAAAGTTATAATATTTTGAGAATATATTCTAGCTTTTTGCGCATGCAAAGGCCCAGATTTAGAGCACCAGGAGATATTCCAAAGTCTCAGCTTTCAAAATCTGTCAGTTTAACAGCGAAATACAGACAATATGTCTTTTACAATAATGTGTTTTTCACATATTATTTCCAGTAATTTACTGTATTATACCATTAATAAAACGGCTTGTGAATAGTCACTTACATACAGAAAAGACAACAATATAACTTATGTTAATGAATTGGAGTCCACTTCAGCCTTTAGAACGCTTTATTGTTGTTTTTAATTACATTTGAGAAATAAAAGATCGGACACCAGATGTTTTTGTGGAGTAGGTGGTGGAATTTTCACAAAGAAAACAGTACAATTTAATGAAACGGATTCACATGAATACATCGATCTGTCCTACCACATTAAAAAGTGTAGAAAGCACATTATTGCAAGACACATTGTATTTTGCTATAAAAGTGACATTTTGAAAGCTGAGACTTTGTTTTATATTAAAAGTACCAAAAGCACAAAGCTTATTACTATTATTAGGTGGCTGGCGCACTACAAATAGGCCTAATGAATGCAATCAAAGACGTGAAATATTATTTCCAAGCATACTGTCCCTGCCAGTATGATTTCTGCTAATAATCCCATATATATTCAAATTAATTCCGTGGCCTGGCAAATTCTCCTGGGGCTCCCAATGTATCCGCAGGCTATATTCTCAAAATATTATAACTTTAATTGCTGTGATTTATTTCTCATAATTTCGACTTTATTCTCAAAACATTTCGACTTTATTCTCGTAATATTCCAACTTTATTCTTGGAATTTTATATATATATATATATATATATATAAATAAATATATATATATATATATATATATATATATATATATATATATATATATAAATAATTTTGACTTTATTCTCAAAACATTTCAACTTTGTCGTTGGAACATTTCAAAATTATTCTTGTCATTTTATATATAAACGTGGCACTAAAACGCCATCAAATGAAACCAAATTAACACAGAAATAAGTGGAATAATGCTAATTTTCAAAACATTCAACTCTATTCTTGTCATTTTAGATTTTGGCACAAAAATGCCATCATTTGAAACGAAATTTACTTAGCAACAAGTAGAATAATCCTATTTTTTGAATCATTTTGACTGTTCTCAAAACTTTAAACTTCATTCTCGGAACATTTCAAAATTATTCTTGTCATTATATATATATATATATATATATATATTTTAACGTGGCACTAAAACGGCATCATATGAAACAAAATTAACGTAGCAATAAGTGGAATAATGCTAATTTTCAAAACATTCTAACTCTATTCTTGTCATTATAGATTTTGGCACAAAAATGTCATCATTTGAAACAAAATTTACTTAGCAATAAGTAGAATAATCCTATTTTTTCGAATCATTTCGACTTTATTCTCAAAACATTTAAACTTTATTCTTGGAACATTTCGACTTTATTCTCTGAACATTTTTAAAAATTATTCTGGTTATTTTATATTTTTTAACGTGGCACTAAAACGCTGTCAAGTGAAACAAAATAAACATAGCAATAAGTATAATAATCCCATTTTTTTAAATATTTCGACTTTATTCTCAGAATTGTAGATTTTTTTTTTTTAACGTGGCACTAAAACCACTGCCGCTGTGTGAAACAAAATTAACAGAGCAATAAGTCAAATAATGCTTTAACATACCATACAATAGTAATATTTTAATCTGCCTTCTTTTTTTTATTATTATTATTATTATCAGGTTGGTATCAACTACCAGCCGCCGACTGTGGTTCCAGGAGGTGATCTGGCCAAAGTTCAAAGGGCAGTCTGTATGTTGAGCAACACCACAGCCATCGCTGAGGCTTGGGCCCGTCTGGATCACAAGTTTGATCTCATGTACGCAAAGAGAGCTTTCGTGCACTGGTACGTCGGAGAAGGTATGGAGGAGGGCGAGTTTGTGGAGGCCCGTGAAGATTTAGCCGCTCTCGAGAAAGATTACGAAGAGGTGGGAGTCGACACTCCCGAAGGAGAAGGTGAAGAGGGAGAAGAATAGGTGTGATTTTACTCTTAAAGTTAAGAGAAAAAAAAACAATAAATATCACCTTTGTTAGTCTTTTAGGCGTTTATTAATCAGCATTAAAAAAATCTAGTCACCAATAGCCACTAATCAAACAGCTACAATGTACAGTACTTTACATAAGGAGTGTTACAAGTTAACCACACTACAGATAAAATAGTTCAAAAGGATTCTGCACCATTAATTGTCTTCAGAAACAGAAAGTTAAAGATGGCTTCGAGGATTTATCAAAGCACAGCGACGGTGCGATTAAATGCTTTCTTCGTTCAACGTCACTTGTTTGTTCTGTTGCAAGGCACATTTGATTTCTTTTACCTGTACTTACATCAGTACACAGTAAGTGACTTTACTCTCTAACTTTACAGTCTTGCATAATAACATCCTTCATATAAAACGTGCACAAGAATTGTCACAACCCAGCATGACAGTTTTTACATCAAAGTACCTGCACTTCTCAGATTTCATCAGAAATATAGTGCCAAAATAGATCACTTTACATATCAGAAATGCTGTAAACAGTGTTCTGATTATTTTAATAATATAATAGTTCTATTATATTTAATATGGTTGCTGTTTAAGGATAGTTTGTTTCAGTTTCGTTTACTAAAGTCTGATTAACACTAACAAAGTCTTTCTATAGCAGACTTACTCTCAGGCTGGTCTGTTAATGCCACAAAAATGAAGTCCAACAAAGCCACTATAGTCAAAACCACTTAACGGAGCGCTCAGAGAACAGGTGGAGTGCATCTTTGGTCAGTTTTTAAGCCAGAAGTCCAAAATGCCAATATCGTCTGTCATCGTTACAGCGACAATAGGAAGGTTTTCTCACAAAATATAAAAGTACACAGTAAACTTGTCTTACGTGTGCATAAGGATCTATTTTCAAATCAGTCTCGGTTATCTTTCTCAGTTAAATTAGGATATTTACATGAGAAATGCAATACCACCATTGTTTAGAAGTCATTCACTTTTGAATCCTAATCATCTTAACGCATCTTACCGAAACTAATATATTGTTAACCAACAGGCAGGTCCACAAGAAATCTGTAGACCTTTCTGCATTGATTATGTGAGAAAAAAAATCATACCATTATATAATACATACAGGTGGCAGAGAAACATCTGAATTCTGTGGGCACAGATTCTTTGTGGACCTGCAGAAACCCAAACCTTTTTACGATCAAAGTGCATCTAAAGAAAAAGGAGGAAAATGACATTTCACATTCCAGTGGAAAGGTTCAGGCAGAAGAGCATCATTGCATTATAAAACCTGCCCGCGGGGGAAGACCAGCACCGGGTCCTTGAGGGAGTGCTTGTGGGTATGGGTATGAATATGATGGCACCATGTTTGGCAGAGGAGCACCGACGTTTTGAGGGTTGTAAGGCATGGCTGATGGCTGAGATGTTGGTGCGGGTCTTACGTGAGCTGGAGAACCGTTCGCTAGCCTTTGGAAAGGTGCGGTGGAGTTATGGGTCTCCTGAGGTTTCAGAGGATCATTAGAGGAACCCTGAGGAAGATGAACACCCTTCAGCACCATTTCCTGTAGTTTATCGATCTTCACACGCCTGAGGTGCGCCAGCTTCCTCTTGCTCTGGTAGTCATCGATGAAGCTGTCCAGAGGCAAGGATCCATCCAAGAATGAATCGGCCATGTTCTACAAAACACGTGGGAGAACCTTAAGACATTGTGCGTTGTGTAAAAACCAGTTATGGAGATATGGAAAATGGAAAATGTTGTTACCTCTGTTTCTTCTTCAATCTTGGCTCCCTCGGTTTGCAAAAGAGCCAACAATGTGTCTAGTGAACTGTTACCTGAAAAAATATACATTTTAAAACTTGATTTCATGTAAAATAACTTCAATATTTCATTGGTGGTGTTCAGTTGTACTACAATAGCAGTTCGAAAGACTGTCACATTTAAAGTTTCCTGATGATCTACTCACACCCGTATCATAGAAAATGTTCATATCTTTCTTCAGTCGAAAAGAAATTAAGGTTTTTGAGGAAAACATTCTCAAACATGCTGTTTTTCTGGTTGTACTTTCACTTTTGAAATCAGTCCCGTTTATCAAGGAGGGGAGTGGATGGAAAACGGGGCCACAGTAACTCATTTTGTGTAAGAAATGTATTCATCATACAGTGACGTAATCACTTATGATACCGGGAGTGTTTTTTAAAGTGCATAAACTCGTGCTGGACTAGGCTAGGCTAGTCAGTGATGATGTTCTTTTCTCTCTTTCTGTAGCTGCTGTTTAAATAACTAAGGAAATGCAAGCATTAGTAACTTACAATGTTTCCATTAAATTGTTATCATGTTAAACACAAAGTAAGTCATATTGAAAACATTAGGCCGCTTTTAGCCTTGTGCTGGTTTTTTGGTTCATTTGCCGGCATTGAAACTAAGTAAATAAATAAATTAGCACGATAATATTGTGTATCGGCGATCTCACAGGCTGATGATAGGACGTTATGAAAATTGAGCATATCGCCTCAACACTTTCTTGCACTAGCCTGACCACTTTGTAAAGGTCATGCATGGTTAGTTCTTCTTTTTACTCTGGTTCAAAACGTTAAGGGAAGGGTGACAAACTCTATCTCTTTTTCTCCTCCAACTTCAAAATCATCTGACATGGTTGTTTTACCTTTTTTTTGTAAAGGGCGTTTTACTGTCTTTGCATGTTCACTTTGTAAACACTTGCTTGGTTGGTGACCTTTCCAACGTGATTACATACTGCGTGAAGTTAAGCTAGTGAAAAATAAGCATTTGTGGTTAAAAACTTTTTAGAAAATGACTTTTTGTTTTGCTAGACAAGACCCTTATTCCCTGGCTGGGATCGTGTAGAGCCAAGGAAACAGTTCACCCAATAATGAAAATGTGGAAATGCACTCACCCTCAGGCTATTCAAAATGTGGAAGAGTTTGTTTATTCATGCAAACAGATTTGGAGAAATGTAGCATTACATCACTCTGCAGTGAATGGGTGCTGTCAAACAGAGTCCAAACAGCTGATTAAAACATCTCAATAATCCACACCCTTCCAGTCCATCAGTTAACATCTTGTGAAACGAAAAGCTGCGTGTTTGTAAGAAACAAAGACATTAATTGATGGACTGGAGTGGTGTGGATTGCTTGTGGATTATTGTGATGTTTTTATCAGCTGTTTGGACTCTCGTTCTGACGGCACCCATTCACTGCACATGATCCATTGGTGAGCAAGTGATGTAATGCTAAATTTAATCAAATCTGTTCCCATGATGAAAAAAACTCATTTACATCTTGGATGGCCTGATTGTAAATCTTAAGCAAATTGTCATTCTTGGGTGAACTATTCTTTTAAAGATTGAGATCATGCTGTAAGCATATTGCATTGCTTTTATAGAAACACTGTACCATACAGTGCACAGGTCAAATAATAGAGGGAGTGTTTTACATAGTGTGGATAACTTTACATCAGTGTAGAGTTTCTTTTGGAAATGATTCAAGCAGTCTTTGTATCAGTGTAATTCTAGGCTGTCTACTGTCTTCTACTGACCCTGATAAACTCACTTTTAAAACTTCTGCTCAGCTACTCTGACAACACAAGATAAAAGGTTTCTTAAAATAAATTACAGAGAAAACTGAGTAAATATAGAGCGCAAAATACAACCCTTTAACATTAACATTTGCATGCAGATTTGACCTGAGATGATCAGTATCAGCTGCAACTCAAGAGAGCAGTAAATAAAGAGGAAGCCTTGTGTGACCAAACAGGTTCACCAGGATGCTTTATTGTTTTACATCAAAAAGGCAGGCAAAAAATGTTTGGATAGAAAGATGTGCTCTTTTATGGTCACATCTACACTGGAATATCTGAATAGTTTAAAGTATAAAAGTACTTGGATATTGAATGTGTGAACATCATGCATGCGTCATGCGCTTTTCTTCATCATTTTTGCTCAATGCAGTTTTTTAATTTTGGTGATTTTTAGGAGGTATGAAGTCAGTTCACCTCAAGCTCACACAGTGTCGTAGCTGAGATTTCTAAATTGACTGAAATGCTGGGTTTTGGGTCTGTTTTCCAATTGACGGTGGCGTCTCCACAGTCCTCATAACATTATACGTATGCATATTTGCATTGCTTTGACATTTTCTGTAGATCCCGCCTTCCCGCCTCTATTATGTACAATGCCTGCACGCTACTGTTCAAACTACTCATTCTTCAGCAAGTACGAAAACAATACAAAAGCAAAGCCAAAACCCAGTCAACACTTGATCTATTAATTATTCATTTACAATCACCCAAGAAATGTTTGTGAAATGGTTTGGAAAGTGTGTTGAGTTCATATCTGACCTAGCGTGGACCTGCGGAACTGGTAGGACTCGTGCAGGTCTTGTAAACAGCAGTAGCGTTTGGTCAGCTGGATCTTCTGATGGTCCAGTTCAGGCTGAAGGCTCAGGTTCTGCTCCGCCAGGCTGCGGTTACTGGCGATCGTCAGCTCTTTATTCTGCTGCATTTCCTGCATCTGTGACAGAGACAGTGCAAAGTCAAAAACCAGAGAAACTACAGTCAAACCTCCACCATCCTGGATCAAATGACTTATATTCCCAACTTGTGGAAAAATTTGCCAAATGTTGAAATCATTAGGCTAAAATGACTTTCCATAAACACACATGGACAAAATTGGTTAATAAGTGGAAACTCTTGCATTCATTCTGCATGGAAAACGTACAGTTTATGATTACTGTGTATTTCAAGGATCTTTTGAACTATTCAGCAATGCAAACCACAGCGTATGCGCATTAAGAATAAGGGAAAAAAGGATATAAGTAGTCAACATTTGAAGTGGATCAAAAAAGTTAATCAAAGTTGTCCTAAGACAAGAATGGGTATTGTTTTAGTTTTAGTTTTAGAACAACTTTGATGAAAGGTTTTGATCCACTTCAAATGTTGACTACTGTGTATATATATAGAGAGAGAGAGAGCAAGAGAGAGAGAGATCCATTTTAGCTAAATACACACATACTAATATGATTCTATTGTAAATGTTTATTAAAATGAATGAAATAAAAAAGATTGTATAATACTTTGTATAACATAAAAAAGGATATTTTGTACTTTTTGACAATTTTTGGACTCTGGGATATGTATTAAATTTAAAATGTATTTTAATAAAATGTAATATATGCACTGCTTATTAAGAGAATACATTAATTTTATAGATATAAACATAACCATCTAAAAAAGTCAAACCCATCTAAAAGGGCCTAAAATAATTTAATAAAACAATATTTAATCAAATGTAATGTCATCATAAAATCTGAATTACACAAATATGATTTCAGTTGTAAATGTTACTAAAATGAATTAAAAAAAAAGTATAATATTTTGTGTAATATGAAAAAGGATATTTTATCATTTTGACAATTTTTTGACTCTCGATGTGTTATGTATTAAATTAAAAAAAAATCTATTTTAATAACATGTAATATACTATAATTTTATAAAATGCACTGCTTAAGAGAATACTTGAATTTTATAGATATAAACATAAAAAAGTCAATCCATAAAAATAAAATAATTTAATAAAGTAATATTTAATCAAATGTAATAAGTCTTAATAAATTATTGTGAAATACATTAAAAACCAAGTGAATTTTATAGAGAGAGAGGTAAAATAAATATTTTTGCTAAATAAATATACATACAAATATACACAAATGATTTCTATTATACATTTTTTATTAATAAAATAAATATTATATAATATTTTGTATAATATAAAAAAGGATATTTTATACTTTTGACAATTTTTCAACTCTCGGTGGGATATGTATTAAACTGAAAATGTATTTAATAAAATGTAATAGAATTTAACAAAATGCACTACTTATTAAGAGAATACATGAATTATATATATATAGCTAAAATATAGTAAAATAAATATATTTTTATAATTTTAGATAAATATATTACAACATTATATTAATAAATGATTTGAACGTTATTATTAAAATGAATAAAATTAAAACAAATATTGTATAATATTTTATATAATATATACAAATAAATATTTTATACTTTTTGACGATATTAGACTCTAGGTGGGAAAAACATAAAAAAATGACATAAAACTAATAATCAATAATCTTATTGATTATGATCAGCATAGTAATGAAATTGCTGAACTTGCATGTTTGGTTGACAGCAGAAGTCCGTTCAATACTAACTTGTTTTATATAATGTCATCTTTTTGTCTTTATTTTATAAGGGCAGTTCATGCCTCCATTCTGAAGTCTGACACTTTCATTCTCTCTATCCAGCCACTCCTTCCGTCAACAACACTTCCCAATAAATCAGTACCGATGTAATCGAATGTGACCGATCTCTGTCCCAGAATCCAACTAAATAACGCAAAACACGAAAGCAGCAGTGCGATGAAAGCCGGGGCAGCGGACACTGATCTACACTCACTGTCAGCACAAACTCTCATCCTATTCCGGGATAAAATGAGCGTTTGATGGCTGTCATGTCGGCGCTCACTCACCTCCTCCATCTCCCCGACCATTTTCCGGAGCTTGTCATCGTCCTCCAGCAGTTCGTGCAGCTGTGTGGACGAGTACGACTGCAGTCTGTTCTCGAAGCCGGACATTTCTCCCATGGCTTTGTTATTGTGCGTCTCCGCTGCCGCAGGGAAGTCTCTTGTGTTGTTCCTCGACCGGAAGTCGAGTAATTCCCGTCAAATCAGCGCGTGTGAATGGACGTGATGTCACGCGCGTGGACGTGTGAGCGACGTCAAGAGGCCATTCATGGAGAAGGATTCAGGAAATAGTTTTTCATAATTAACTCATATATGCATATAATTTGGTGAATAACCATACAATATCTTCCCGTTAATACATTTAATTTCATTCCCCCATAGTTTGTACCAATACATTTACTATTTATATGCGGATTATCACAACGTGATTGATTGTTAAGTTGGCTTGAGAAAGCAAACTTACTGATCTACTATTTAAGAATATTATTATTCTTCTTCTTCTGAGCCAAATTTCGGTATCTGTCTCCTCCTAGAGCTTTCAAGCTAGAACCACCAAACTCGGTCCAGATCTTCAGACTGGTCTGTCTCAGTGTGCTGTATCTTTTCAGACTGATCCGGCTTACGGTTTTCGTAAACCAGACTATCAAAGCCACCAAAAATCCCATAGACTTACATTGACGGAGTGTTCAAATGAGCCAACACTCTTCAAACTCCCAGAATCCCTTGAGGATCAATCAAGCTTCCCTTCTATGTACTATTTCTAATCAATTTAGACATTTAAGCTTCCATTCTAATATTTCTAATATTTCTAATCTATCTAAATCATGCTAGCAACATGCTAGTAACATGCTAATCATGCTAATAACTTACTTAATAAACATGCTAGCGACATGCTAATTGTGCTAGAAACATGCTAGCAACTTTGCTAATCATGCTAGAAACGTGCTAGCGACATACTAATCATGCTAGCAACATGCTAGTAACATGCTAATCATGCTAACATCACGTTAATAACTTACTTAATAAACTTGCTAGCAACTTACTAATCGTGCTAGAAACATGCTAGCAACTTTGCTAATCATGCCAGAAACATGTTAGCAACTTGCTAATCATGCTAGCAACATGCTAGTAACATGCTAATCATGCTAACAACTTACTTAATAAACTTGCTAGCAACTTACTAATCGTGCTAGAAACATGCTAGCAACTTGCTAATCATGCTAGAAACGTGCTTTATGACATGCTAATCATGCTAGCAACATGCTAGTAACATGCTAATCATGCTAACATCATGCTAATAACTTACTTAATAAACTTGCCAGCAACTTACCAATCGTGCTAGAAACATGCTAGCAACTTTGTTAATCATGCCAGAAACATGTTAACAACTTTGCTAATCATGCTAGAAACATGCTAACAACTTGCTAATCATGTTAGAAACTTGCCAGTGACATGCTAATCATGCTAGAAACATGCTAGCAACTTACTAATCATGCTAGTGACATGCTAATCATGCTAGAAACATGCTAGCAACTTTGCTAATCATGCTAGAAACGTGCTAGCGACATGCTAATCATGCTAGCAACATGCTAGTAACATGCTAATCATGCTAACAACTTACTTAATAAACTTGCTAGCAACTTACTAATCGTGCTAGAAACATGCTAGCAACTTGCTAATCATGCTAGAAACGTGCTAGCGACATGCTAATCATGCTAGCAACATGCTAGTAACATGCTAATCATGCTAACATCATGCTAATAACTTACTTAATAAACTTGCCAGCAACTTACCAATCGTGCTAGAAACATGCTAGCAACTTGGTAATCATGTCAGAAACCTGTTAGCAATTTGCTAATCATGCTAGAAACATGCTAACGACATGCTAATCATGGTAGAAACATGCTAGCAACTTACTAATCGTGCTAGAAACATGCTAGCAACTTTGTTAATCATGCCAGAAACATGTTAACAACTTTGCTAATCATGCTAGAAACATGCTAACAACTTGCTAATCATGTTAGAAACTTGCCAGTGACATGCTAATCATGCTAGAAACATGCTAGCAACTTACTAATCATGCTAGTGACATGCTAATCATGCTAGAAACATGCTAGCAGCTTTGCTAATCATGCTAGAAACATGCTAGCAACTTGGTAATCATGTCAGAAACATGTTAGCAACTTGCTAATCATGCTAGAAACATGCTAACAACTTGGTAATCATGTCAGAAACATGCTAGCAACTTGCTAATCGTGCTAGAAACATGCTAGCAACTTACTAATCATGCTAGTGACATGCTAATCATGCTAGAAACATGCTAGTAACTTGGTAATCATGTCAAAAACATGTTAGCAATTTGCTAATCATGCTAGAAACATGTTAGCAACTTGCTAATCATGCTAGAAACATGCTAGTAACTTGCTAATCATGCTAGAAACATGCTAACGACATGCTAAGCATGGTAGAAACATGCTAGCAACTTGCTAATCATGCTAGAAACATGCTAACAACTTGGTAATCATGTCAGAAACATGCTAGCAACTTGCTAATCATGCTAGAAACATGCTAGCAACTTGGTAATCATGTCAGAAACATGTTAGCAACTTGGTAATCATGTCAGAAACCTGTTAGCAATTTGCTAATCATGCTAGAAACATGCTAACGACATGCTAATCATGGTAGAAACATGCTAGCAACTTACTAATCGTGCTAGAAACATGCTAGCAACTTTGTTAATCATGCCAGAAACATGTTAACAACTTTGCTAATCATGCTAGAAACATGCTAACAACTTGCTAATCATGTTAGAAACTTGCCAGTGACATGCTAATCATGCTAGAAACATGCTAGCAACTTACTAATCATGCTAGTGACATGCTAATCATGCTAGAAACATGCTAGCAGCTTTGCTAATCATGCTAGAAACATGCTAGCAACTTGGTAATCATGTCAGAAACATGTTAGCAACTTGCTAATCATGCTAGAAACATGCTAACAACTTGGTAATCATGTCAGAAACATGCTAGCAACTTGCTAATCGTGCTAGAAACATGCTAGCAACTTACTAATCATGCTAGTGACATGCTAATCATGCTAGAAACATGCTAGCAGCTTTGCTAATCATGCTAGAAACATGCTAGCAACTTGGTAATCATGTCAGAAACATGTTAGCAACTTGCTAATCATGCTAGAAACATGCTAACAACTTGGTAATCATGTCAGAAACATGCTAGCAACTTGCTAATCATGCTAGAAACATGCTAACAACTTGGTAATCATGTCAGAAACATGCTAGCAACTTGCTAATCATGCTAGAAACATGCTAGCAACTTGCTAATCATGCTAGAAACATGCTAGTAACTTGCTAATCATGCTAGAAACATGCTAACGACATGCTAAGCATGGTAGAAACATGCTAGCAACTTGTTAATCTTGCTAGAAACAAGCTAGCAACTTTGCTAATCATGCTAGAAACATGCTAACAACTTGCTAATCATGTTAGAAACTTGCTAGCGACATGCTAATCATGCTAGAAACATGCTAGCAACTTGCTAATCGTGCTAGAAACATGCCAGCAAATTACTAATCATGCTAACGACATGCTAATCATGCTAGAAACATGCTAGCAGCTTTGCTAATCATGCTAGAAACATGCTAGCAACTTGCTAATCATGCTAGAAACATGCTAA
Organism: Labeo rohita; assembly: GCF_022985175.1. Lineage (NCBI taxonomy): Eukaryota > Metazoa > Chordata > Actinopteri > Cypriniformes > Cyprinidae > Labeo > Labeo rohita. Next base: position 30,162,659 of record NC_066878.1, read on the forward strand.
CGACATGCTAATCTTGCTAGAAACATGCTAACTTGCTAATCATGTTAGAAACATGCTAGCGACATGCTAATCATGCTAGAAACATGCTAGCAACTTGTAATCGTGCTAGAAACATGCTAGCAACTTTGCTAATCATGTCAGAAACATTCTAGCGACATGCTAATCATGCTAGATCGTGCTAACAACATGCTATTAACTTGTTAATCATGCTAGCAACATGCTAGTAACATGCTAATCGTGCTAGAAACATGTTAACAACAAGCTAGTAACATGTTAGCCATGTTAAAAACATGCTAATCAGGCTAGAAACATGCTAATAACTTGCTAATCATGCTAACAACATTCTAGTAACTTGCAAATTATGCCAACAACATTGTAATCAGCCTATAAAACTACAAGCAATAAGCTAATTATGCTAAAACATGTTAACAACATGTTAAATCATGTAAGCACTGTGTTAAATCATGCTAGCTGCTTCCATACTTTTACAACTGCTTCAAACATTTAGACTAGGCTTTCTCAAGCCAACTTAAAGTTTGTTCCCAAACTTTACTCATCTAGTTTTAATTAAAGTCGCAATTATTTTAGTGTATAATCTCTGGTTGTTTATTATAAAAGGAGTTTTAGCATTTATTTGCTGCATTTCAAAATAAAGTTATGTCCTTATTGATTGCAAACTGCTGTGCCCTCTTTAACTTTGTTGTTTTGCTGTTTTGTTTTCTTCTCCCATTTGCTTATTTTACACTGACTATTACGCTGTAGAGATTTATACAGATAAAATAATAATTTCTCAAATATGTATTACAATATATACTGACAAACTTAACAATGGTATGAGATGACCGGATGCTTTCTACTGATCTCTAACGTTAACTGAACTGCAGTGGTCAAACGATTTGAAATACAGCGAATTAAATTACAAACTCCATCATAATGCGCAATGTTTACATCTAACATGTATTTTGAGGTGCAGCTCGTCATATTAATGGAGTGTTTTTACTAGCAGTAAACCGGTTAGCTTACCTGAATATGTTCGTAGATTTGTGTTGAATGTTATTTGTAAGCATTTTTTTTCTCTTATCTCTTTAAACTAACGAGCAAATTCAGAATTAGTACTGACAGTGTGGTGTAAACATGGCTGAAAACGCAAGAAGCGGAAGAACAGACAAACCGAATCAATTGAGTGAGTCATTTACGCCGGAAGTGCTCCGATTGATTCAAACTCGGGAGTTCGATCATTCAGTGTAAGCGATTCACTAGCAAACACTAGATCAAAAGGCCATTCATTTTCGAATTTTAACATCGCTTGTAATGATTTTAAAAAGCACCTATAATAATGGGCAAAACGCAGCTCCAGTCGGATCGCGTATCGCTACGCAAATCATTTGATTTAGACCGGATCTTCGGGGCGTGTTCGCGAATCATTTGATTCAGATCGGAACTTCGCGTATCGCGAATCGTTTGATTGAGATCTGGATATCCGAGCGGGTTCGTGAATCAACGATCAACGATTCAGTTCCAACCAGAGATTATACACTAAAATAATTGCGACTTTAATTGAAAACAATCAATCATGTTGTGATAATCTACATATAAATAGTAAATATACTGGTACAAACTATAGGAGAACTGAATTAAATGTATTAACGGGTAGATATTGTATTCCCGAGCGGGTTCGCGAATCATTTGATTCAGATCAGAACCGCGTATCGCGAATCATTTGATTCAGATCGGGATGGTCGAGCGAGCGGGTTCGCGAATCATTTCACAAACTGAATGATTCGAAATCCGCGTTCTAAATGCTGATTTGCGAATCATAATTCAGATCAGAACTTCGGAGCGCGGATCGCGAATCACTTGATTTAGTTCGGAACTTTGAGGCGTGTTCGCGAACCATTTGATTCAGATCGGAACTTCGGATATCACGACTCATTTGATTCAGATCGGGATTTCCACGCGGGTTCTGAATTCAAGTCACGATCTGAAATGACGGTTCGTGAATCATAATTCAGGTGACAACTTTAGAACACGGATCGCGAATCATTTGATTTAGATCGGAACTTCATTTAATTGAGATCTGAACTTTGGAGCGGTTTCATGAATCTTTTGATTCAGATCGGAACTTCAGAGCGGTATTCGTGAATCATTGCACGGATTGAATGATTCGATCCGCGCTCCGAAGTCCCGATCTGAAATGATATGGTTTGTGAATCATTATTCAGATCGAAACGGAACTGCGGATCGCGAATCATTAGATGATTTAGATCGGAACTTCGGAGCCCGAATCATTTGATTCAGATTGGGACTTTGGAGCGCATATGACATTTTTTTTCCCTTATTAAACAGTACAAAGCATCAAACCATGCATTAGAACAGTTATAAAAACAAAACAAAGAAAAACGAAATAATGTACACAAAAATACCCGGGAACCCCTCTAAAAATGAACCCTGGTTTTATTATAGTAAATGTGTAGTAACAGTTTTACTACAGATATCATGGGTAAATTAAGTTTAGCGTGTATATATAGATATATATATAGAGAGAGAGGTATTTACACAGTATTCTAAGATACTGTAAAGAGTACCAATCTGGAAGTCTTAAAAGAAGTACCATGGTACATTGTCCAAAAGCTTGTAAATGTATACATGTGAATCTAAGCGTTGATTAAAATTTATCAACCCAATTAAAAATGACAATAAAAATATATTCGGCCTTCTTTCATTCTTTATTTGAACAAAACATGAATGAACAAACAGAATCTGAATAAAACAAACAGGTGCATTGTTCTCACAGATCACAAGACTCAGTTATGACTGTCTGGAAACATTTCAACATCACTCAAATACACATTTCTGATCTTTGAATATAAAATGCTACAATATGAACTCAGAATCTATGTTTGGAATATAAGTTTTAATTGTAATACAACAATTTTAATCCAACTGAATTTACTAGATACAGTGTTTTTCTACCTATAATTGAATTTATTTGTGCTTTTGTCTCACTAGGCTCTATGAAATCCATATTTAATATCATACAGTTCAAATATATTTATACAATATGATAATAAAATCATAAACTTAGTTTAAACCCTTTGCACTTCTTATTTTAGCCTTTCAAGGTCTTCTCTGAATAGAATTGAAATTTGGTGAATCCCAAGTGCTGATCTTAACACGCAGTAAGTGTTTGTGTGTATGAGCTCAGCGGGTTCATGCTGGCACAGCTCAGCTACATCTAACGAGAGGATCTTGAGTAAAATCCAAGGTTTGAATGACTCACGTGCAATATGGTCAGTGTGGGTTTGCAAACGTGCGTCACTTGCTGCATTGGTAAAGTACGTAAAAATATCATACATCTGTGAGTCTGGTGTGTTTGGAAAGGCGCCACTGATGCTGTGTTTGTGACTCATTGCAAGCGTGAGGTGTTTGATCGGCCGGATGCTTCAGGTTCATGTAAGGGATGTCATTCTGTCCAGATCCAGGTTCGAGTCGCCAGGGGTGCAAGAATAAGGGTGGTACTCCTACTCAAACAAGATTGAGAAAGAAAAATAGAAATATAAAGATGAGTTTAAAGTTCAGTCATTTGCTCATGGAACATCATCCCTTTGCATCCCACTACTCACAGTTGGCCGAGGGGTCAGAATTAGGAGGGTTTAGACAACAGGACGGACTCACTGGCTTCAGAGGAATATTCATTGACGGGAGGGAGTCTTTGGGAAACTGAATGAGAGAAGATGACACCAGTGCAACAGATAATATGCATGCAGGTACACTACTGTTTGTTTGTTTTTAAAATGAATACTTTTAATCAGCAAGGAGACATTAAATTAAAACGATCAAAAGTGATGGTCAAGGCATTTCTAATTCTATAATTCTACTAAAGAATTACATTTCAAATAAACACTGTCCTTTGGAACAAAAACGCATGATATATATATATATATATGAAAGAAATTTGTCTTTTAATGTGTCATAATTTGATTTTTGTTGTAAATATGCCTGACAAAATTGTTACACTGAATGACATTTTAGCGGGTGTCTTTTGCAAATTAGGGAAAATGTATGAAATTTATTTTTCAATTCAGTTAAACAAAAACCTTTTAATATTTTTTTGGAAAAACAACTATTTAAAGTATTACACTTATTGTTTTTATGCTTAAACCCTTTTCGTCTTTGACCCATATATATATATATATATATAAATAATGTAATATTTATAAATTTATAAATGTTATATATATATTTATAAAATAAATTTACATATTTATTTATGTCTCTAATAAATACATTTTAATAATAAATATAAAGTTTATTTTAAATGAGTACTTATGTACATATATGTATCTAAATTAATTTTAATGTATTGTCATTAATACAAAATATAAAATATAATAGAAAACTATTTTAAACTTAATATTATACAATATTACTTTTATTTTATATATATATATATATATATATATATATATATATATATATGTACATTTCAAATTTTAAAAAACATGCATATACACTACACACACATATACATATATATATATATATATATATATATATATATAATAAAAATATAAATTTTTTAAAATGTATTAATTACTTATGTGTGTAATTTATTTGTACATTTTCATTTATTGCAATATATAATATACATACATATGATATATATGTACATAAACACAAATATAAATAACTTGAAATTACTTTGTGTGTGTCTATATATATATATATATATATATATAATTTTAATTTATTCATTATTTACTGCCATTAATGTATTAACATTTATAATAGAAAATAAAATATAATAGAAAACTGTTACTTTAAATTGAATAATTTAACAATATTAATTTGATCAAATATATAAAATATGTATATTTTAAATATTACATTTTTATATATATCTAATAAATAAAATTAATAATAAATATAAATAAAGCTTGTTTTTGTTTGTTTATTTAATTTGTAATTACTTAAGTGTTAAAATTACACACACACACACACACACATATATATATTAACTGATTTATTATTTATTGTCATTAAAAATGTATTAACAATTATAATAGAATATAAAATCTAATAGAAAACAGTTGCTTTAAACTGACATTTTTTTACAGTATTACATTTATTTATTTATTGTTTTTATTTGTTTGTTCAATATTTTTGACCAAATAAATTTACTGACTTTACTGACTTTTGAACAGTAGTGTGTGTTTTGTAAGTACCCAGGGTCCAAAATGAACTTTGGTTGGTTGGTTGGTTCTCACAAAAAAGAGATACTGCGATTTTAATCATGCACTTTGTTGCAATTCCTATTGCCAGCCTACTGGGCAGTAATAGTTTCATTTATCCAAGGCTGACTGTTAATTCTGGACTCTGAATAAAAAAATATTTTATGCAAACACAATGACACAATGAGGAAATGAGACATTACAACCAAGATGTCAACTATGGTTATTAGGAGGGACACAGAAATAGTATTAAGTGTTATACAGTGCCTTTTCAGCAACACTGTGGAATCAAAAGAAAATACATTAAAGATTAAATCACAACCCACTCCAGCATCATGAGATCTTCTGTGTGTTAGCATTCTTACCTCTTCATCGCTGTTGTTGTGTTCCTCTGACTTGGCCTTTTTCTTCTCTTTCTTTTTCTTCTCATCCTCTTTCTTCTTCTTGTCCTTGTCAGGCAGGACGTCATCCAGCCAGGCCAGATCGTGCTGCGAGAAGATCAGGTCCAGCATCTTCCTCACGACCATCAGGCCCAGAATCTGACGGAGAAACCGGACACATGACAATAGGGAAAGAGAACGGTATACAAACACAAAAAGCATATGACATGCTAATAATGTTCTCAGAATCACATATGGGTCGATTTGATGAAAAATCCAGGACATATTTTAGCTGACAGTAAAATAAAAACAATATATATAACACAAAATATTTGACATAGAGAAAATTAAACTGATTTTAGGATGTTTTAAATGGTTTTGCACTTCTTGAAAATTTTCAACCATTTTTAAAGTTTTTAGAATAAAAATAAAAAACATAAAATACATGCTACTATTCTGGGAAAGATACATTAAAAACCCAGGTCATATTTTGTCACAAAATTAAATAAACTATAAAATAATAAATGTCACAGATAAAATAAAGCCTATTTTAAGATGTGATATTTTAAGGTGATGTGATTATTAAGGTGATTATTAAGATATTTATTCAGGACCTAAATAAATAAATAAAATAAAGTAAAATTTTGCCTTAAGATTTTGCATAGCCTATCTTTTTTTCAGCATGGCATTATTTTCATGAAAATTGAGCTTACAACTTTTTTTTTTTTACAATGAATAAATAAAATATTTTGCATAGAGAAAAGCCCATTGAGGACTTTTAAGATGTAAAATAAAATACAGTAATATGTAGCATAGATAAAGCCTATTTTAAGATAATGACACTGTCATAAAAATTAAGTATATTTTAAAAATAAATTAAAAACGTTCAGAATAAAAATATAATCAAATACTTATTTAGGACCATTAGGATGCAAAAAGAAAAAAATAAATTAAATTAAAGACAATGATTTTTAAATTTTCTGGATAAAAATATAATAAAATATTTATTTAGGACTATTAAGATGCAAAATTACTTTAAAAAAGAAATAAATGAAGATTTTGCATAGTCTATTGTAAGATCTTTTTTTTCAGCATGGCATTATTTTCACGAAATTTGATATATATATTTTTTTAAATAAAACTAAAATATTGTGCATAGAGAAAATAAAGCCTATTGAGAACCTTTAAGATATGAAATAAAATATACTAATATTAATTTAAATATTTTTTAAGATTTAAGAAAATTAAGTATATTTTAAAAACGACTTTTTAAATTTTCTGAATACAAATATAATAACATTTATTTAGGACCATGAAGATACAAGATAAGATAAAATCAAATCAAATAAAAAATATGAAATAAAATTAAATAAAATTTGCATCAATATTTTGCATAGCCTATTTTAAGATCTTTTTTTTTTTTTTGCAATATGACAGTATTTTCATGAAAATTAATTCTATTAAATGAAATTAAAATGTATATATTTCTTTCAATTCTGGGATGAAATATGGCCCATCCATCTCTTAATAAGATTCACCTATATACCACATCAGTTTTTATTTCTTATTACATTTCTTATTACATTTCTAACATGTGCACAACTCGTACCATGACAGGGAAAATGATGGCGGCCACAGTGGACTTGAGGATCCAGAGGACGGCCAAACAGGTGATCTGCACCAGGGTGAAGAGGTGCACGCGCCGCAGCGGTACGTGCCGCAGGAACACGAAATCTGGCTGGTGCTTTGCTGGCATGAGGAACAGCTTCATCCTCTCCCAAAACTAAACAAAATAAGAAAGCCTGTTCAGTTTTAATACATCAAAACAGCAATCTAAACAGATTTAGAGAGCCACATGTACCTGAATGCCATGGAGCGAAGCGACACCCATGTACAGGAACACACCATACAGCACAGGCATAGGGATGTACTGTGCAGAAATACACACAATTATTTGTACACTAAGAAAACAAACAACGAGCATGATATGATTGAAGTAAAGTAAGACTCTTGTGATTACCTGCAGTATTGGTGCAAGGAAGACTGACACTCCAGTGAGGACGAACACCAGTATGCCTGTGAGTCTCTGTTCCCTGCATTAAACACAAATGTAATGCTCCTAGGACAAAATACTTGTGCGAAATTCTACCCAAAAAAAGTCTGGTTTTGACTTACCGCACACCAAGAAACTGTGGCTGCTCGCCAGGAGCGCTGGACTCGCTTTCCATCTTCAGAGAGTCGATGTGGGCGATGGAAATGACTGTGGCTGCTACGTACCAGGGCAAACCCATGAAAGAGCAGATGGCCATGAGGATGCCCACCCAGAACAGGTCCAGATGATAACCACAACCCTTCTGCTCAAGTTAAATGGGAAGACGGCGTTTAGTAATGCTACACAGAACAACACCCTATTGTTCATAGACATGCATGCACATTACATATTCTACAGTAAGTGCTACAACTATTGTCAGTGGTCTTCAAGGCTCTTCTATACAGTTCTTAAGGTGTTCTGAGTTAGTAATATTTTAGGATTATGTATATATTATCATAGAATTTATTGATATTTTGTATTAGCTTTTACTTTTACATTTTTACATTTTAATATTTTTTTAAGTTTTAGCTAAAATTAAAATATGTAAAGCATTATTTTCATAAATGCTGAGCACTTTTAACAAACATTTAAACTTTTTTTCAGAATAAAAATAAAAGATTTAGTATAGAATAAAGTCTATTAATAAAATAAAACATTTGACATAAAGAAACTAAAGCCTATTCAAATCTCTTCTACTTTTTGCATTGGCAGAACAAAATATATATATATATATACATACATACATACATACCATTAAAAAATAAAATAAAATAAAATAAAATAAAATAAAAAAAATAAAAGTAAAATAAAACAATTTTACATGCAGAAAATAAAGCCTATTATTTTTATGAATATTGAGCATTTTAAACAAACATTTCAACTTTTTTTTTTTTTTTTAGAATAAACAAAATATTTAGTACAGAAAAAAAATAAAGTCTATTTACGGCCAATAAAATAAAATACTTTACATAAAGAAACTAAAGCCAATTTAAAATCTCTTACATTTTTTGCATTGGCAGAATAATAATAAAATAAAATAAAATAAAATATTTAACAGAGAGAAAATAAAGGATATTTAGGACCATTAAAAATAGAATAAAATAAAATAAAAACAATTTTACATACAGAAAATAAAGCCTATTTAAGATCTTTTAGATTTACTTATTTATTTGCAGTATGGCATTATTTTTTATGAATACTGAGCATTTAAAAAAAAACATTTAATGTTTTTTTTTTCAGAATAAAAATAAAATATTTAGTATAGAAAAAATAAAGTCTATTTAGGGCCAATAAAATAAAATATTTTACATAAAGAAACTAAAACCTATTTAAAATCTCTTAAATTTTTTGCACAGGCAGAATAATAATAAAATAAATCAAAATATTTAACAGAGAGAAAATAAAGGATATTTAGGACCATTAAAAAATAAAAAATAAAAATAATCAAAAAATAAAATAAAATAAAATAAAATAAAAACAATTTTACATACAGAAAACAAAGCCTATTTAAGATCTTTTAGATTTACTTACTTATTTGCATGGCATTATTTTTTATGAATACTGAGCATTTTAAAAAACATTTAAGGTTTTTTTCAGAATAAAAATAAAATATTTAGTATAGAAAAAATAAAGTCTATTTAGGGCCAATAAAATAAAATATTTTACATAAAGAAACTAAAACCTATTTAAAATCTCTTATATTTTTTGTATTGGCAAAACAATAATAAAATAAAATAAAATATTTAACAGAGATAATAAAGGATATTTAGGTCCATTAAAATAAAATAAAATAAAATAATTTTACATACAGAAAATAAAGCCTATTTAAGATCTTTTAGATTTACTTATTGAGTGAGGCACAATTTTAATGAAAATGTATAATTTTCCAAATATTTCAACAGTTTTTTCCAGAATAAAAATAGAACAAAATATTTAGCATGGATAAAATAAAGTCTATTTTAGGAGCATTACGAGGTCAAATAAAATTTTGGTTATAGTATGCAGTCGCTATGGTGTGAGGATGAGTGCTGCTGCAGTGTGAGACACTCAGCACCTTCAGTTTATTTTCTTTTCGGTTGACGATGACAGCCGTGATCTGCTGATCCATGAAGATGAGGATGGTGACCAGAAGAGCAGGTACAAAACTGGCCAAGCACATCCACCACGGGTTCTTCCCAAACGGCATGACGATCCAGCCACGATCCGGCCGCGTCGGCTACACAAACACAACAACACTGATGAAAGTTAGCACTGCAGTCACCAGCGGATGGCACTGAAATCACATGATGCGTTTTGTAAAGCACAGTGGATTATTGTGATGTTAGTACGTAATCAAATAGATGCAATTGGGAGGTAAAGAAAGATACGCGTGTATGCACAGCACAACATACCTTAAATTCGGTTGGCACAATCAGTTTAGGTGTTTTAAGCCCCATTAACATATCAAGACCAACAAATGTCATGATTGACGTGAAGATTGCAAAATCACTGATGAGTTTCCGAAGCTGCACATTTACAGAGGAAAAAAGAAAGATAAAGATGGAGAAAACCAGAGAATTAGAGAAGATCAGAGGCTTTATAAGAGAAAAGGCCAGAAGATTTTAACATGTCTGATGTCTTCAAGACTTTCTGGGAAACTGTTATGAGTTTCAGCAAACGTAACTACATAATGTATTTAATTTAAAATTGTAATTTTATCTCACTGTGTACATGTACTGTATTTTAGGTCCTGTGAAAATGGTTTGGAAGATTCAACATTTAATATTACACTTAACAAAAAAAAAAATATATTAATATCAAACTTAAATATAAATAATATTATTACCATTATTATTATTATTATTATAAAAGATTTTCAGATAAAATGCATACAAAATCAAATGTAAACATCAACATTTACAATAAGAAACATGCATATAATCAATACAAAATTGCTTTCAACAGATTTGGGACGTCAGGGCCTATAGAAAAAAATAGTCTTCTTCAAAAATAGTTACTATTTGTAACAATGAAATTATTATTACAGTTAAATTATTAGTATCGTAATAAAATTAAATTTTCATAATAAAAATTATTACTAAAAACAAAGTCACTAATTATTATTAGCAGCAATAAAATAAAGATGAAAATTATTATTAAGCATTATTCTTAATAAATTAAAAACGTAATAATAAATATAATACCACCTTATTTATATATTATATATATATATATATATATATATATATATATAAAAGGTGATATAATTATTAACTGTAGTCACAAATAATTATTATTATCACAATAAAGTGATCATATTATCATGGCTTATAGGGGAAAAAATAATAATAGTCAATTTTTTATTAAAAAAATAATTAATATTTGTAACAATTAAATTATTATTACAATTACTTCATTATTATTATTACTTTCATAAAAATAATTATCATCAAAATAAAATGATCATATCATCATAAAAAATATTACTATCATTAATTATTATTAGCAGTATTAAAATAAAGATAATAATTATCATTAATAATAACTTTTAAAAATTAAAAATAAAAAAAATGTAAAAATTAAAATAACATCTTTTGAATATATACATCTCAAAAGGTTGTATTATTAATTTTATTTAAAAAAATAATAATATTATCATATTATCATCATAATAAATTATTATTATAAAGTGATCATATTATTTCTATAATTAAAAAGTATTACTTTTATTAATTTTTTTTTATTAAATTAATTATTAATTATAAAATAGTTATTATCACAATACAATGATCATATTATCAATAAATAAATTATTTATCATAAAAATTATTACTATGAAATTATTAGCAGTATTAAAATAAAGATGATATTTCTTATTAATCATTATTTTTAATAATTTCAAAACTTAATACCTCCTTTTGAATTATACATAAACAGGTGATATGATTAATTATTCATTGTATTTGTATTTGTATTATTAATTGTAATTGTTAATAATTATTATCAACATAATAAAATGATTATATTATCATTTTATTATCATTTTAAAACTATTACTATTATTATTAGCAGTAGCTTTAATAATTAAAATAAAGATTATTATTAATAATCATTTTATTATATATATATATATATATATATATAAGATTATATATGATAATGTATTATTCTTGTATAACATGAAATGATGAATCAAAAATAAAATTATGTCACTTATGTGCGCTTTTCTCTTATACACAATGATGACTTAAAAGCAGCATTTCATTCAGATATAACCAGTACAAAGAGGCAAAGACGACAGAGAAGACGACACATGCTGGACCTTTATCTGTGTGGGCACATGCAGTTTGGGAGTGTCCAAGGACAGCACATAATCCACAGCACAGAAGACCAGGATGGACACAATTATGGCAAAATCTGCTATCAAAGTGCGACACTTGGGAGAAAAACAAGAAACAACCATAAGAAAGTTCAGCAGACAGCGGTAAACACAATGTGGACTGGGATAAGGAATACCGTCTCCATGTGGTAGTGTGTTGACATGCGAGGGAAATACACAGTTTTCCAACCTTTGTGGGGAAGTAGCGGCTGGCCTTGAACTTCTTAAGCGAGATGGTCATGGAGTAAGTGCCGAAGAACAAAATGAAAGACAGCATGGCCAGATCAGGAACGTATTTGCAGGATTTGCCCACCAGGGAGCCGCCGAATCTCAAGCACTCTTTCTTACTCAGCTCATTCCAGTCCAGAGCAGAGAAGTTGAACTGAGCGGAGGAGTGAGATCATGTGTGGACAAACAACAAGAGAGACAAAGGGACTGTAAAAGTAATAGTTATGCTTGTTTGCAAGGGAAATGTTAATCACAGACAGCTGAAGCTCACCATTGAGTAATCCGACATGTTTTCTAGGCCTAATGGAGAGGAAATGTTGAGAGCCAATGGAGACACTGCAACAGAACATAAATAAGCACTAATAGTGTTTTTTGTGTTTTTTGTAGTGTTATGTTTATTGACAGGAAATACTGTCATTCCCAAAATAATACATCAAGAACATCTTATGTAGATGTTCACATGGTGGTAGCCGATACTTACTCCAGTCAGCAGCCAAATCGAGTATGGGCGACAAAAACAAATATGATACACATAAGTTGCAGTGGTCAGATGTAACAAATCAATACGTCAACCAAAAACCAAAAGTCAACATAAAAATTTAGGATGTAAAAGACTTCACATCTATAATGTGATGCATTTCTGAGTGAAACCAAATATTTAACCAAAAAAATTTTTACAATAGGTCTTGATTTTATCTAGATCTTGAACAGTGGCTGAATGCAGAATTGCAGGCATTTATGATAACTGTAGTCATTTTATCAAAAATTAAATGCCATTTTTAAAAAACTAAATGAATTACTAATTAACTCAAATTAATTAGTGACAAAACATATGTATAGATAGATGATTTATAGATTTATTTTTATTATTATTCATCATAATAAAAAAAGTTTTATTCAAATGTAAATGTAATGAAATGCAAGTTATTAAATGTAATAATTATATGTAATTATTATTATTATTACTACTATTTTTATTCATAGTAATAATGTTACTGCAAATAATAATTGTATTATTATTATTAATAAAAGTGTTTTTAAATAACATTTAAAATAATAATTTTGACACATTCTTTGCCTTTGCTGAAAAGATATTTTATATTTTATAATATTTTGTCATATTAATATTAATTTTAGTTGACTAAAATTACAGTAGTTGTTTAATTTTTAATCTCTTGTCCATAGATGACTGCAATATGACAAAATATGGACCAAAATTTAAAAGACATTTTCATCTACTATCGTCATTTTAGTCGACTAAAATTAATATGACAAAATATAAAATATAAAAGATCTTTTCATCAAATGCAAAGAATAAGACAAAAAAAACCCTTGTAACTAAAATATTTTATAATAATAATTATTATTATTATCTGCAGTAACATTATTACTATTAATAATAATTATAATAATAATAATATTATTATTATTATTACTATTGAGTTTTGTTTTGTCATATTCTTTGCCTTTGTTGAAAAGATATTTTATATTTTAGAATATTTTGTCATATTAATATTAATTTTAGTTGATTAAAATGACATTTTGACAAAGCATTTTGACAAAAAATGGTGCAAAAATGATAATCAGTAGTAGTAATAATAATAACAACAACAACAACTAAAGTTTTATACAATTTATTTTTTGCAAATTTTTTACTTTTGATGAAAAAATCCTTTCAATTTAGTGGAGATTAAAAAACAACCATCATCATTTTAGTCAACTAAAATTAATATTAATATGGCAAAATATAAAATATAAAATAATAAAAATTATTATGATTATTCTAAATGTTATTCTAAAAAATCTATTAATAATAATAATAATAACATATATTAACATTTTATATATATATATATATATATATATTACATTTTGACATATAATTACATTTAATAACCTGCATTTAATAATTACATTTGAATATATATATATATTTTTTTTTTTTTACAATTTTATTATTATGAACAATAATGATAATAAAAATAATGATAAATAACACTAAAAATAAATCAAATCTAATAAAAATCTAATCAAAATAAATCGAATAACATGCACGGGTGAATCACTCACAAATGTGAATCATTAAAACTATAAAAAACTAAAAATATACAAAACTTATACAAATTAAGAAAGTAAATAGGTTTAGACTTGACCTGAATAATCCCACCACACCTGACTGAGGTTGAGGTTCGTTGGGTCAAGGGTTCAGACTCACCTTGATCAGGAGCCTGGCAGTCACACCTGTAGCTGGTGATGTATTCTGGCTTGAAGTCTGGACTGATGGGGTAATAATTGAAGATGCTCATCATTTTCTTAAGGGCGTCAGAGATGAAGATGAACGAGATGAGGCTGGAGAAACCCTCCTCGGTGAAGCGCGTCATGTACTTGATGATGTAGCTGGCGTCCGTGGCCACCAGGATCAGACACTGGAGACAGGAGTGCAGGCCGATCCAGAGCCGAATCTCCATGTAGTCTATGTCATTGTTTCTGAACAGACAACAATTATTCTCATATCTCTCTCACTGGTTATGACTCATTCATTTTAAATAATTTCATACATGCATTTTGACTTTATTAAATCACAGGATGTCCTGCTCACATGCTGAATTCATACAGCAGCTTTTCAAAGATCAGGATCGGTCCTGTAGAGCTGAGGATAATGAGTGGTTGACCTCCAAACAAGCAGAAGACCGCGCCTGCCAAAGCCGTGCCCAAAAAGCTTTCCATCACACCCTGAAAGTCAACGAGACACATACAGACACATACATTTAACTATGACATAAAAAGTCTGAGTTTTTGTCTTGATTACAACTTTTGATCCCATCATTTTGACTGTCAGAATTTTGTCCTTTTATCACATAATTTTGTCTTATGTCATAATTTCTATTGTGTGACTGAATATTTGGAAGAATTGGTCTACCATATGTTTCAGTCTCAAGAGTAAAAAAAAAATTATTAATTAAAAAAAATTAAATTGTGACTTTTTTCTTCTTATGTATCGGAAATAAGATTCTTAGAAACTTAGAAACAAATTATTAAGTAAAAGTCATAATTATGACAAAATAAAGTCAAAGTGATCATAAAAAGTATTTTTTTTTTGGTCATAATTGCCTTTTAATTTACTTTTTAATTTCATTATTATAATTTACCAAAGCAAGATTTTTTTGGCAGGATTTGGCAGAATTGGGATTTCATATGTTTCTGTCTCGGAGTAAAAAAAAAAAAAGTAATAATAATTTTTAAAAAAGTAATCGTGCCTTTTTTTTTAATTTACTTATGTATTTGAAATGGGCTTCTTAGAAACTTTTACGGAAAACAAAACAAATTATTAAGTAAAACCTATAATGATGACAAAATAAGGTCAAAATTATCATTAAAAAGTTTTTTTTTAATGTACTTTTAAATCTCATTATGATTAACCAAAAAAGATTTTTTATATGTGGAAGAATTGGCCTTCAATATGTTTCTGTCTCAGAGTAAAAAAAAAAACAACATGATTTTTTTTTTTATCACAACTGCAACTTAATTTCTTACAATTCTCTTTATTTTACTTATTATAAAATTGCTTACGTTAAACCATATGATAACCTCTTTTTAATTTTTTTCTGAAATTATATAATAATATATAATAAAGCAGTACATTGACCAGGCCAGTGAACTGCTTCATATTTGGTTGTTCTGAGCATTATGTTAAATACAATAAAATATTAGTATCACATCAGCTCTCCAGATATCAGCATCGCCCATGGAAAACATTTGTGGATACGAGGTAAATTACTTGGTAGTTGTCGGTTGCGTCTCCCAGCAGTCCTCCAAAGGTGATTGCATTGGTGATGCAACCCAGGTAAATGAAGAGCACCGCAGAGATGGACTGGATGTGGAAGCCCTCATAAAAATCACTGAGAATCCAGGGCACTTTACGCTTGATGTCCAGCCAAAGTCCTCCACAAAACCTACATCAACAGAAAGTCTCAGAGTCTCAATCTTAAAACAAACTCCTAGAAGTTGACCAGGTTCAGTGGACGTTACCGGCCAGTGAATTTCAGCTCCTCTCCAAGTTCATGCGGGGCTGGCATGGCCTCGTCTTCTGCAGACGCCGCACCTCCTCCTGCATTGCCATTCGGCTGCCCCAGCTCATTCAGAGAGAAAACAGACTTCCTGCAAAACACAATACACTTGTGCTACATGCTACATCATTTAAAAGGTAATATTTGATAAATATAAAATATGAAACATCTTAATATGTTTGAAAAAGTAGTTTATTTCTGTGATGCAAAGCTGAATTCTCAGCATCTTTACTCCAGTCTTCCAGTCTTCAACCCCAGTTTTTCGAATGGTAGTGTAAATGCATGATTTAATACCTCATCTCTGCCGAAGGCAGTTTCTTCGGTGGTTCGATGCGGATCTTGGGGTCCCATTCTCCAGGAGGAAGAACTATCACCTCATCTAGAAACTCGTCAATCCCAGCAATCAAGTCCTCACGATCTCTGGCTTTATAGGCCACGTCACTGAACAGCTAAATATGGTGACAAATACAGACAGATTTGTTAAAAAAATACTGTGATGAAGCTTAATTTCAAGGTTCAGACCAGTTCAGACTGATATTTTCTCTTACATCGTCAACCATGAGCGTAGCCATGGCGCGGCCGATTTCATTGTAGGACTTGGTTTTGCCACTGGGACCAAGCAGCACAAAGAGAAACCTGGAAAATTCACATAGTATTTATGTAAAACAAAGCAAATACACGTTTAAAATGCATCCTTTCTCTTTCTATAAAATTAATCAAAAATATTGATTTCAAAAAACATTGATTATCTCGCTCCTTAATTATAAATACCACATGACTCTGATCACACTGCAAAAATTATTTTATTTACTTTTTTGGCCTGTTTTCCAGTTAAAAATATGCATCTAAACATAACTTAATTGCAATATAATAACTAAATATTGTTTTTCAGAAAATATATAATATATTATATATATTTTATTTTTCAAACTGTTTTTGTGATTTTTTTTTTTCAGTCTCGTTGTAAACTTAAAAGCCAATAATGTTTTTCAGATTTATACTTAGAATAATTATAAAAAATGTGAATAGGTTGAGTAAAGAAAACATAAAAAATAATATCAAAGCAAATAAACTCTAATCCTAATATTCACTTCAAATAAATTAATCTTTGGTAAAGATGTTTAGTATGAAAGGTCATTTCAGTCATATATGAAATTATAAGTTGAAATGAGATAAAAAGTCATTATGAAATTAAAAGTCAAGGTATGAGACATAAAGTCACAATTCAGACAAAAATGAAAGGATTAACTGATGACATATGATAATTTCAACTTTTTATTTTGACCTTTATTTCCTTGTGTGGCGGAAATGGGCTTCTTAGAAACTTTTACTGGAAAACAAATTATTATATAAAACTCATAATTATGACAAAAAGTCAATATTATCATATAAAGTCATTTTTGTCATAATCACATAACTTTTTGATCTCACGACCTAGTAAGTCATAGTTTTGCCTTTTTGTCCCATAATTTTGACTGTGTGTCATAATTGTTATGATTATGATTTACCAATATGGCTAAAAACATATCTCTCTTGTTTTCTTTTTATTTATTATAAAAAATGCCCTCTAACACTAGCATTCTCTATTCTTTTTCTATTCTTTCTACTTGTTTTCTTTTTATTTATTAAAGGAGAAGTCGACTTCCAGAACAAAAATTCACAGATAATGTACTCACTCCCTTGTCATCTAAGATGTTCATGTCTTTCTTTCTTCAGCCGTAAAGAAATTATGTTTTTTTGAGGGAAACATTTCAGGATTTTTCTCCATGTAATAGACTGATATGGTGCCCCGAGTTTGAACTTCCAAAATGCAGTTTAAATGCAGCTTCAAACGACCCCAAATGCGTATGTAAACGATCCCAGCCGAGGAAGAAGGGTCTTATCTAGCGAAACGATCGGTTATTTTCATTTTAAAAAAAAAAAAACAAACAATTTAAATACTTTTTAATCTCAAACGCTCGTCTTGTCTTGCTCTCCATGAACTCTGTGTATTCTGGTTCAAGACAGTTAGGGTATGTTGAAAAACTCCAATCGTATTTTCTCCCTCAACTTCAAAAATCATTTCAAAATCATCCTGCATCGCTGCAGAAGTACCGACCCAGTCCTTGCAAAGTGAACATGCAAAAAAGATCAAACACCCTTAAGAAAAAAGGTAAAACAGTGATATAGGACGATTTTGAAGTTGAGGGAGAACATGAGATGGGAGTTTTTCGACATACCTGAATTGTCATGAACCGGAAAAAAAACAGAGTTCAGGGAGAGTAAGACAAGACGGGCGTTTGACATTAAAAAGTAATTAAATTGTATTATTTTAGAACCGCATTTGGGATTGTTTGAAGCCGCATTTATACTGCATTTTGGAAGTTCAAAATCAGGCCTGGAATTTATTTTCATTGTTTTGGGAGGATCACCTTGTTGGCACAGGGACTTCAGTAAGGCCTCCTAGCGTTGCAGCTTGAGCCAGACGTACGAAGGCCACAAACGGCTTGTCTAAAAAATCCACCTCTCCAATCAACACATTAGATGCCTCTGCATCTCTGGGGATCTTCTTCATGAACTTATTCTTCAGCTGGTGGGTGAAATAACAATACAGTTAGGGATCACCAATGAGTGGGTTTAATTAGTCATGCTCTGAAGCGCTGAGATGCGTAGGTCATGAAATTTCCATGTTGGAAAGTGTTTGTGTTCACACAACAGCCAGCTTATTCATGATACCCGTATCAATATGAGCTCCACTTTCAATGTCTGATGTGCCTGCATGTGATGGAAGTGGGAAGCGCCTCATTTTTTCCAATAGCAGATCAATAAAGTTATGCAATCACAGCGGGATGACCGTTCACACACATGAACCAATGAAAACCGCCGTTTGGCAACGGTGGCCTCAGAGAACACGTGGATATGGAATGGTCTGTGCTTATGGACAAAATCAGCTTTTAATCTTTTAATGCCGGTTTCAGAGTCAATTCACTTTCTGCAATGAATAAACAAGCACCTTTCTCATGTCTCGACCCCGTTTCGCCTTGTCAGATCATTTGCTGCCGTTTCAGTGTATATACAGTTGAGGTCAAAAGTTTACACACACCTTGCAGAATCTGCAAAATGTTAATTATCTGACCAAAATAAGAGGGATTATACAAAACACGTTATTGTTTATTTAGTACTGACCTGAATAAGATATTTCACATAAAAGACGTTCACATATAGTCCACAAGAGAAAATAATAGTTGAATTTATAAATATGACCCCTTTCAAAAGTTTGCATACGCTTGATTCTTAATACTGTGTTGTTACCTGAATGATCCACAGATGTGTTTTTTGTTTAGTGATAGTTGTTCATGAGTCCCTTGTTTGTCCTGAACAGTTAAACTGCCTGCTGTTCTTCAGAAAAATTCTTCAGGTCCCACAAATTCTTTGGTTCATCAGCATTTTTGTGTATTTGAACCCTTTCCAACAATGACTGTATGATTTTGAGATCCATCTTGTGACACTGAGGACAAATGAGGCACTCATATGTAACTATTACAAACATGTAAGTATCTTCTTTAGCTTCTGAGGTGCAGTACTAAACGAAAAATGTGATATTTAGGCAAAATAAAAAAAATGTACACATCCTCATTCTGTTCAAAAATTTTCACCCCCCGGCTCTTAATGCATCGTTTTTCTATTAGTGAGTGTTTGAACCTTCTGTAATAGTTGCATATGAGTCCCTCAGTTGTCCTGTGAAAAGATGGATCTTAAAATCATACAGTCATTGTTGGAAAGGGTTCAAATATACCAAAATGCTGAAAAACTATTAACTATTAAGAATCAAGCGTATGTAAATTTTTGAACAGCATAATTTTTATAAATTCAAGTATTATTTTCTCTTGTGGACTCTATGTAAACCTCTTTTATGTAAAATATCTTATTCAGGTCAGTACTAATTAAAAATAACATACATTTTGTAGGATCCCTACTATTTTGGTAAAATAATTAACATTTTGGAGATTCTGCAAGGTGTATGTAAAATTTTGACCTCAACTGTATATGTCCATCAAATCTGTAGGTTCCATTGCTCTGTCCAAAACAGATATTGAAACAAAAATATGTCCAAAATAGATCTAATAGGCAATAAATGTGCCCAAAAAGTATTTGGACACATAAGTCTTACTTAAAAGTTGAACTTCTATATTTTTTTAGCTTTTCTCAGAACTAATTTCACATTCTTGCAATGACTTCACTAATCATACTAAGGTGATTTTTTTAGCTTACTTTTAACTTATTTTAAAATTATTTGCATGAAAAATGGGCTTTGACTTTCTTGAAAATATTTATTTATTTATTTTTTTCTAATGCAATGACAGCTTAATTTAAATACATGCACAAAGGTATCTGTATATTAATCAAATTATATAAATTAACTAGCTGAAATATCTTTGCACATGAAATTTGCATGCATTTGACACCTATCCCTCACATAATTCCAGCGACCCTTGATTTTAAGTCTCAGCATGCTCCTGTAGGCCATAAATGAAGCCTGTTGATGGCAGTGACCTCATGAAAGTGAGCCGTGGGTGTCACTTTAAGCAGAAAAACTCATTAAAGTGGACTCAAAATTGGCCTACTTTGAAGTCTAGCGAGCCAAGAGAGGTGGCACCAGCAACCCTTCTCACACAAACACTGTAGTCCTGCAATCGGCTCAAAATACTTTGGCAAAACTAAGTGCTTTATTGTGCATTTCATATTTTGCTTTTCATTTTTGCACTTCATTTAAATAAAGAAAACATTACAAAAGGACGAATGACTGCTGGCAGCATTTGAGTGACTTATATGGAACATTACCCTGCATAAATTATGAGGTGTATATATCACCTCTGCCACATAAATGCACATAAATAAAACGAGAGTGCTGATGCATTGGTTTTGTTTCTAAAATCATCTCTGCGCTAATGAATAAAAACATTTTCTGTGTATTTCAATATGCTTATGTGAAAAAAATAACACAATGTAAGGAATACTATGTCGTACCTGGTCAGAGCTGGGTGTGACGGAAATATCATTCATACTGCGGCACTGAGAAGGATCTGAAAAGCACAGATGAAACACTTTGATTATAAATTTAACCAGTTTTGTTATTGTCAACTTAAACTAACACGAGTAAATCAATTTAAATAAAGGTGAAAAAAACAACAAAATATAAAATAGTTTAAAAAAGTAAAAGATAAAATAATAAATGCTGCCTCAGCAACTAAAATAAAATTTGAAGAACTTAAAATTACTAACACTAAAATGGAAATTAAAATACATTTTAAAATAAAATCTAAATAAAAATATTAAAAAACTAATAAAAAGCACATAACCAGTTACTAAAACTAAAATTTAAATAAACAGAAAAATAAAAATGAAAATAAAATCTAATTAAAAATATTCATAAATACTATAATAAAATATAATTAATACTAAAATAAATGCACAGCCAAATATAATTAATCACAAATTATTGTGCATCAGATTCAGATGTTGCTTTGATATACCATGTAATTTTATGATTACAAAATTAATGTACCACACTTCATGAACTTCTAAATGTCACATTTGCTTAAGAAGTTTTGGAAAGAAGTTTTGGTATTTTATACAATCATGTTTTTAAAAGGTACTGTATTAGTATTTGTTAAAAAAGGCACATACTTTATTAACTTTTTAGAGGCAAGAAAAAAAATGTTGTTTTTCTAGCCTAAAGTACCCGGAGTACAGAAACAAATCATAACAAACAAGAATGGAAAACCAATGTCAAGACCTTTCTAATAATCTGTAATCCTCAGAACAATGGCAGAAATGCACTGCTGCATACTTGAAGAAATGTTGCTCACTTTCTTGTGCAACTACAAGCAGTTAGTGTGTGGATGATGCTAATGCTATGTAAAGTTAAAAGGTGGCAGCAATTAGCATTTTTACTAATTGGAGTTGGTGATTTAAAGCAACAAAATTTGAGATGCTTATTAGAAATTCCAGAGATCCGGAAGTAGCTGTAGATAAATCTGTGGAAGGGGGAAGAAACAGAAGGCCAGACTCACGCAGTTTGCTGAGGCCGCCGCTCTGACGAGCTCGCAGGTCCTCAGTGGAGCGATGGAAACCCGACCCAGAACGAGAACTCGGGCTCGGACTGCGGTCTGATGCAGACCCGAGATCAGACACGGAGAAAGACATGATCAAGATGGCAGGACAGGCAAAAGAGCAAAGTGGAAACTTAAGAAAAAGAAGTTCATAAGAAATGATTTGAAAAGATAGATGTCAGAGAAAGACAAGAGAATTCTGGGAATATCACTGATTGTACAACAGGTTACACAGGAGACACTCACTCGAGGTATTGGGTTTTCCGATGTCCGC
This sequence comes from Labeo rohita, assembly GCF_022985175.1. Classification (NCBI taxonomy): domain Eukaryota; kingdom Metazoa; phylum Chordata; class Actinopteri; order Cypriniformes; family Cyprinidae; genus Labeo; species Labeo rohita. Next base: position 30,185,380 of record NC_066878.1, read on the forward strand.
CAGCGAGCGGTGGATTGGCTTCTTGGTTTGGTGACGGTGCTTCCGCAAGAGGACAAAACTGATCTTCTCACGGATCTCTGGAGCTATAAGACCCTCCTGCACCTGCTTTTCAATTATGTCATCTGTGAAAGGCAGAAAAACACAGACAAATGTTTACAATTCATATTTAAACAACACAGGGGAAACAGAAAAAAGAAAAATACCATTTGAGGTCTTAACTGTATTCAGTATTAAGTGTATAGATCTATGCTCTTACTGTTTTTGGATTACAGTCTCATTTGTTTATCTATTTCTTCTCATAAATTATATAAATTATACAAGATTGGCGGAGTAAGAACGTAAACATACGTGCACAGTTCAGCTGAATTATAAAGTTTACCCTCTTTAACTTTGTTGTTATGCTGTTTTGTGTTCATCTGCTTCTCCCAGATACAACAATAATTGAACTTTGGAACGTGGATTGCGAATCGTTTGATTTAGATTTAAACTTCAGAGTTTGTTTGCGAGTCATTTGAGATCGGAACTTCGCATATAGTTAATAACTTGATTTACATTGGAAGTAAAGATCTAAAAGCAAAAATATAGTAATCGTAAACAAAACAAAGAAGTAATATATAAATATAGGCTAGAGAAATTTTCATATACTTGTCTAGATCAACTTTGAATAAGAAAAGAAGGGTTTAGAGCCAGATTTGTATGTACGTGAAATTCAGAAAAGTGACAAAAACAGCAACTCATATATTATAATTACATCCATAAGTTTTATGTAAAATTTGCATTAACTCATTAATCTGTTGCTTGATCTCTTCATATTTAAGGAAAGAACTATTGTTTCTAAAGTCGGATTTTCAAGGGCATAGAATTTAGTAGGGACTACTAAATTGTCCCCAGCAACAATTTTGTTCAAACAATTAAATGTTGTCTACCGTTATGTCCCAATGCCAAAATCAAACCCATGCCCCTTGAGAAACACAGAACACAAAGTTGCGACTTCAATCAATCAGAACTCAATTTGAATGAGCTAAACAAGCAATCCATGAGCAATACAACTCTGATTATTGCATGCTAACACTTTTAATTTGTATGGAAAATGTGTGGAATTCTGCAGAGTTTGTTTTTAATTTGGTAAAATATGTTAAACAGAGCTGAACATACTGACTCCTATATATTAGTTGCTAGAAGCATAATCAAAAGTACAGTTTAAACTTTTGCATTTAGTAAGATTTCCTTATGCTCTCTTATGCCCATGAAGGCTGCATTTATTTCAACAGAAATCCTTTGTAATGTAAATGTCTCTACTGCCTGTGTTGATCAGAACATTTTAATTTCTTCCAAATAAAAATCTGTTGGAACGTACATTTAAAAAAAAAAAAAAAAAAAGAATTAGTAATCAGAATTTTTAAACTTGGGTCTGTTCTTTACTCTCTTTGTATTTCTCACTGACCCACTATCTGCGGCAGTGAATACCCCTCCAGGTCCAGCAGGATGCAGCCCGTCTGCAGGCAGGTGCGCAGCTCAAACAGGCTGTGCAGAGACAGCGTGGACACATGCGGTTTGCTCCACCTCTCGCCACCCTCCTCCACCTTCTCCTCAAACTTAACCCACCTGAAGAAGCACACAGAAAATGCAACTCTACAAATATTACCTTGACAACTTTTCTTCCCACAAACCGAAACACAAGTGAAATGCTTTTGGGTTTTTAAATGTGTAAATGAAATGACTGTTTCAACCAATAATATAACAAATAATATATCTGTTACAGTATTTATTTTTATTTGCAAATGCTAGTGGAAATGGAACCTTATTCTAAATTGTTATCAGTTAATCATTATATTGTTTTTGCTACTGTACCTTTAAGATGCAGAATGTAATTTGGAAATGATCTCTGTTATGAATGGCTAAGCTCTTTGCATGTCAAATAAGTAACAACCATGTCCACAGAAATGCAAATTGCTGAATAAATAAATGTGACTGTCAGGAGGGCCATATCAATGATGCCAATATTTTCTAATGCATAATATTCTACCGTTATGATTATTGTTGTCTCTTTGACGAATTGCTTTCGCTGCTCTTTTGTAAGTTGCTTTGTATAAAATGTAAATGTTGCCTATAATAAATGAATTCTGGAAGTCATTAAGCTTAACGCTGACATTAAGGTACAAACTTCAGATTGGATGAGTCACTCAACTGACACCTTTTCATAATCTACGTTTATTGATGTCACAAGGGCTTCAGAAGAGTGTATGTGTGTCACCTGGCTGACTCTTTCCACTCCATTTCTCCACCCTCGTGCTGTAGTGTGTCCATCTCAGTGAAGAGCGTGGGTGTGGGCTCATCTTCCTCTCTGAGGATGTGACGTAGTCTCTCTGCAGCAGGCGACACTGTGTCACACACATACACATGCAAAGTTTAAGATACTACAATAAAGCAATACATTTACCGTACCTTAAAATGCAAAAGAGTAATATTTGTAGCATCTATATGTAACATGTGATCAAAGCAACTAAGCAAAACAAGCATCAAAAGTTAGTGCACGTGCTTCAAAACAGAGCATTGTTGGTGAGGGAAGTTTGAATCTTGCTTGCAACCATTCCCGATTCAACCTCTCCCTCATTTTCCACATGCTTCCTGCTATAAACTAGATTTTTACTAGGGGTTGACCAATATGATTTTTAGAGCTGATGCAGATACCGATTATTACAGATCAAGTAGACCAGTAACCGATATTTTGAACTGATATATACATATACATATATATGTCTGGTGTAAGAATGAAAATGTCAAAATTAAGAATAACAAAAACAACAATAAATTGTTTTATCAGCAAATCGGCTATGAAAATGTCCGATACCGATAACCATAAATATGCATGATATCGGTGCCGATAACTGTTTTTTTAATGTCTTTATACTTTTTACTAAATTTTTTACTTTTATAAACCAATTTTTCAGTTTTATAATTTTTTTTAAATTTTAGTTAAGTTAAACTAAACAAAAATTAAAATGTTGCCTTGGCAACTAGCTGAAATAAAACAAGATTTAAAATAAATTTTTGTAACTTTTTTTGTAGAATGAAATGTTTTGTAAAAGAAGCCTTGATACAATTTCAGAGTTTTTCAGGATAGTTTTACATAAATTATATAAATGAATAAACTGATTATAAACTGATTATAAATGTCTTTCCTGTCACTTTTGTACCGATATATATATTATTTATTTAACAAGTTGAATAAATAATATTTTAATTCAAAGCATTTTTAAAAATTGTTTATTAATAAATGTTAATCTATAACCGATAATTTGAAATAATATATAAGTCTAGTGTAAAAATAAATATTAATGTCAAAATTAAGAATAACAAGGGCTCTGACAAATTATCGGCAAACTGGTTTTAAAAATGATTGATACTGATTATCATAAAAATGCTTAATATCGACGCCGATAATCTGAATAAATCCTTGTGAGTAAATATCTTCTAGTTTTAACTCAACTATTTCCAAAAATAGGTTGGAAATGAACATTTATTAATATGTTTAATAAATGAACATTTATTAAACAGTTGAATAAATAATAGTTAAATACTAAACTTTTTTTTTGTATCCGTATCTTAGGTACATACATAAACAGGCCTATTTTAGGGCCATTTATTTATTTATTTATTTATTTATTTTTGCCCTGGAGAATTATGAGATTTAAGAAGGTTTTCTCTCACATTCTTGCATTATTGTAATGCAAATGTTTTACTTCTGAATTTCACTGTAATCGACATTATTCTCCAATAATGATTTTATTAAACTTAATTTTATATTTTATTTTATGTTTTTTTTTTTAAAGATGATGTAATTATTTTTATGATCATTAAAAATTTTTGCACTGATATATATATATATATATATATATTTTTTTTTTTGCAGTGAAAATTATAATAACATTTAATAATTTTTCTCTCTATTGTAATGCAAATGATTTACTTTTGAATTTGACTGTAATCCAAAAATAGGTTGGAAATTAACATTTATTAATATGTTTAATAAATGAACATTTATAGTTAAATACTAATCTTTTTTTTAATTGCTTACAAATAAATGTTCACCTTTTGCTGATGCCTCTAGTAATTTTGTGTCCGATTTTTTAATTTACAACCTATTTATGGTTTATTTTAAACGAGCCATTTAGTAATTTTTAAACAATAGTTGAGGTAAATTAAACTACACAGACGGTTCAGTTAAGCATTTAACCCAACCGCTGGATCAAAACAGCCCAGTCTCTGGGTTTCTTACCCATTGTATAAACTGCAATGTGAAAATCATATCACTTTGAAAAGAAACTGCAGATGCTTTTATCCAGTAAGCAACATTACAAGCAATTAAGCATGATGAAATAAGCAAATAAAAACTGTGTTCATGCAAAAAGGGGTGAATAACGGCCTGTAGATTAACACCTCCTAATTGTACAAATGAGTTTGATTCTTTGCGAAGCCTATTGGACTGCATGACATATAAGGCTGGGTATTATGTTTTGCCTTCGGCTCAGTCTGAATTGACCCTGTGCTGACCTGCTTGAAATGAAATCTGAATATGACAGAGCAGGACCATTACGATGCACGGCTCCCGAGGCCATCAACGCTTCCATCATCATTCTTAGCCAAATCTGTTTCTAATCAGAATGAGAATTTGATTTCAAAAGGCTGAGCTTTCAGATCTGCAAACCCACCGAATTCAGCTCGAGTCATGCATCAGCCAATAGTGCGACGTATGAAGTCAGAATCAAATCAATGATATTGTTTAAAGATACGCATCACAATAACCTTCTTTTGAAGATAAATATGCATAAATGTGCAAAAAAGATTTATAAAAGAGGCCAATATCTAAAAGGATATCAAAAGAATTTGTTGGGTAGATTAACTTAGAATAGCCACGTGACAGTGGTTTATTCTAATCTGATGCATAATGCCAGAATCAATATCTAACGTCAATACACCTATAGCGATTTAATCAAATATATCGACTGTATATCTTAGGTAAAGTCAAATTATATAAACTCCGGAGTGGGCTGCTACAACCTGTTCTCAATCTAACATCATGTGCATTAAATCTGATGTTTAGCACAAATTATTCAAAACTAATGGTGCAAGCTGGTGCTTGTGAGCCCAAGCATGACAATCTTGTTGTGACCTTCCTTTCGATCTCTGGCATTTCCTCTGGATTATTAGCACGTGGGTGTTTTTCCTCATGTAATCCTTCTAATCCTGAAGTAACAATCACAAATACTTGTGGTTGTAGAATGCCAATGCAGAGTAGAGTACAATGCACCGGATTATTTATAGCTCATGCACTTCAATCACTTTGGTTAAACAATTCTATGTTCTAAGTATTTGGTTAAAATACTATTTTAATTATTGCATTTAATGCAAAATCATGACAATATGGACGCCACTGGATATATTTCAATAACGGTTGATGCAAATCATTATTGGAAATTGTAGAATCAGGCCTGAAATTTGTCTTTACATCCAGCAGCAATGAATGAATCTCATTAAACTTAATGTTTGGCTCGTATTGCATATTATTTATTTTTTTTAAAAGTACATAATAACAAGAAGACATTATACATACATAAACAGGCACTGGAGAATTATGAGATTTAAGAAGGTTTTCTCTCACATACTTGTTATTACTTGTTATTATACAAATGTTTTACTTCTGAATTTGACTGTGATTGGCATTGTTCTCAAATAATGATTTTATTAAACTTAATTTTATATTTTATTTTATTATTATGCAAAAAATTTAATTTTGGGAATAAATGTGATGAAATGTCATGGAAAATTAAGTTTTGTTTTTAGAAATTATGTCATTTTTATGACATTAATAAAATTTTGCACTGATAATTTTTTGGTTTTTTTTGCAATGAAAAATTATTATTATGGCACTTAATCATTTTTCTCTCACATTCTTGTTATTGTAATGCAAATGTTTTACTTTTGAATTTGACTGTAATTGGCATTATTCTATTATTCTATTATTATATTCTATATATTCTATTATTCTATTATTCTATATAATATTTTTATTTTTGTGTTTTTATACAGATTTTCGTAATATATAACAGTACACAAATTACTGTTATACAATTATTTTTAATTTATTTTAATTTTATATTTTACTATGTTTGCAGAAAATTTAATTTTGGGGGTAAATGTAATAAAATGTCATTAAAAATTAAGCTTTTTAGGAATTATGTCATTATTTTTATGACAATTAATTCAATGTTTTAAAAATGTTACTTCTGAATTTAAATGTAATTGTCATTATTCTCAAATATTTTTTATGTGTATGTGTTTCTATACAGATTTTCTTCATATATAACAGTAAACAAATTACTGTTACACAATTATGTTTGATAAATCCACAAAAATGTATAAAGTATAATATGTATAATAATAATGTATAAAGCATAACAAAGTATAAGTGCTATCCTGATGTACTTTACCATTTAAATAGTTTATGCTTATTTTATTTAGTTATTTATTTTGCATTATATAAAAATTAATTTGGGGGGTAAATGTGATGTCATGGACAATTAAGTGTTTTAGGAATTGTGTCATTATTTTTATGACTATTAAAACTTTCCTTTAAATTATCATTTATGTAATGGAGATGTTTTACTGCTAAATTTAAAAATAGAAACAAATCTGCAAAAAGGAAGTACAATTAGTGCTATTCTGGTGTAGTTTACCATTTAAATAATTTATTCTTATGTTCACAATAAAGTTTATTTTGGAGGTAAATGCATTCCCTCAAATTCTTATATTATTTTAATGTGGATGTTTTACTTCACTACTTTTTCGGTGTTGTTATACAGATTTTTAAAATATACTGATATAAATCATTAAACAAATTACTGTTTTTTTTTCCTGATGTGAAGTTTATCACTTCAATGAACTCTGAAATAAAAAAAGTGCTTAATGTGCTAAAATGTCATGAAAATAATGTAAACAATGCAAAACATCTTGACTGTCCTTAAACTTACAATCATCAACCAATCGTGTGACCTCAGTGATGGTTGATCAGCAAAAAACTTGTTAATAGATTAATAGACTCAGCAAAGTTATGGTCTAGCAGTGTCAAACTCCAAACTAAATGTGCTCTGACCACAACTACAGAAACAAACTAATAAGCTAATAAGAAGAACTGGTAGCAATAGTAAGGAAATAAGACAATATGACCTGTGTGACTGTACCTGTGCATCTGCTGAGCTGAGTGCTCTGAGAGCCCAGACTGGACGTCAATGATTGTATCGAGTCCTGAATACTAAACGACCCCGTCGACCTACGCTGTTCCTGCTTCATCCTTCAGAAAGTCCAACGTTTAATGTTTCAGTGACAGAAAAAGATCTAGGAATAAAATTCTGAAATGTCCACTTGCACTTCCTTTTGATTTCAGCCTCTTTGCAATTTACGCATTAACGGAGCTCGTCCCTCATTTTAGATGCACCTTCACTATGAGCGTGTCCTTTAGTTCTTGAACTTTTCTTCCCAGCGATGTTGCTCTTTCCTGAAAACTAAAGCAGGGCAAAGTGCCACACGCATGAAAGGCCCAACAAGTGTTTTTCTCCTCCTCCAGCTTTGCTGATCCCTCCCTTTCTCGCTCTCTCACTTCAGAATTTAAGTCTAAAACCTCAAATCAATAATTCCCAAAAATGCATTATATAGTAAAGTCATCTAAAACTAGAATCATAAAAAACATGTTTGTTACTATATAAATATACACTAAATGTTAACTGAAATAAATAAAATATAAAAAATGTACTTTAATTTCAGCTAGTTGCCAAAGCAACATTTCTCATTTACTAAAATAACTAAAATTGAAATAAAATGAATCAAAATTACATCTATAATATATGCATATATATGTTAGTGTTGTCACGATACCAAAATTTTGACTTCGAACTAAAATATGATGATACTACTGAACCGATACTTTGAGAAAAACATAGAACAACAGGAAAAGTAATTTAATAATAGATGATCCAAGTGGAGATCATAGTTATATTATCTAACAAAGCATTTCATCCCCCCTCAAAAAAAAAAAAATTAAAATAAAATTAAATAATAATAATCACATGCCAGTGCCACTACACAGGATTATGGTAAACAACAACGAGCCTACAGGAGCCTTTGTTATTAATAATAAGAACCAAGATGCAAGTAACAAACTACAAAAAAACAAAAACAAAGACAGAAATGAAATAAAGAGAGCCCTACGAAATTATTATTATTTTTTCCTAAATTCAATTAAAATTTTTCTAGACTCTATTTTAATGGTTACTATTGAGGCGGCAGAGGCTGAAAACACCGCGAGTGTCACGCGTATGTGTATATATATATATATATATATAACAAGCATTAAAATTACTAAAATGTAAATAAAAATTTATTTAAAAAAAATGATTACAAAAATGTATAACTAATTAAAAATATCAACCCTCATTTCCCAAAAAATCTTCGTACAAAATCATTTTTGTACTTTTTTTTGTTACACTTGTGATGTTCCCAGTCAAAAATGACCAGTGTTCACAAAATAGCTTACCAATCTGTCATTATGCTATATTATTACCAAATTTCAGATTTAACCTTTTTTATCAGCATGTTTTCTTTTAGTTAGCACAGGTTTTGTATTTCTTTTTGGAACTAACGGATTGTAGGCCTCACTGATCTGAGCTTATGCACCTCGGTTTTTGAGCAAACCAAAATGATCACACCAAAACTGAGATGCATAAGCTTAGATCAATGAGAGAGATACAAAACCTGAGCTAACTGAAAGAAAACAGCTGACAAAAAGACTGAATTCAAGATTTCATGATTATATAGCATAATAAGAGACTTACAAGCAGTTTTTTTAAAAAGCTGGACATTTAAATGGGAATTCCAAAATAGAATGTTCAGCACAACACAAGAATCTCAAGAATGGAATCTCAATGATACTAAATTACACTGAACTGTATTTGTAACTAATGTATCTTAGCAGAAAGGTTTTGTTACATGAGTGTAAATGCCCGTTCACAACAAGAACAATAACTACAAAGATAAATATATTAGTGTCCACACCACCAGACCATATCTGCTGCTTTAAATTCTTGAGCTCATTATAGCAAGATTGATTCTGATTGGATGTCAATGTTTTAACTGTTCATCAGCTTGAAAAAAATACTCTGAAAGTGATTCCAGTAATATAGTTTCTCTGTGCCTTTATCATTATGGCTATGGTTTGGAATCTTTCTAGTTATCGTCCTTGGTGTGAACAGGCCTTAATAATAAAAGGTTAAGAGAAGCTCACTGGTGGAGTTGATGTCAAAGAGCTCATTCGAATCCTGCTCTCCTTCATCTGGGTCACATGGTTCCTCTTGATGGTGGTGTTCATGGCGGTTGTGGTGTCTCTCCCGGCTGTCGCGGTCGTGGGAATGCTTTGACGTGTGTCTGTGATGTCTGCGCTTCCTTCTGTAGCTCCGTGGCACTGGAACGCCAATGTAGACAGACTCTAAAACCAGAGAATAAAATAGCAGTGAGTTTCTATTTTACAGTTTATGGCATAATTCACACTCCAGTACGATTCCTTTCAGTGAATCAGTTTATTCTGGTTCAAAAGCAATTTACTGATTCATTTGAGCCATCATCCTTATATATGTAGTATAAGTTTAAAATATTGCATTTAAAAATCAGTTTAAATCAGTTATTTTAGTATAACTGAAGTACTATTATAGTTTTTTTTTAATTAGATTTTTATTTTTGTATTTTTAATTCTGATTTCAGCTTTAGCGATAGAAAATTTTGTTGTGTGTTTTTGTCAGTTTTATTAGTTGTGTGTGTTTTTTTTAAATATGTCTGTATAGTTTTTATTAATTTATTTAAGTTTTAGTTTTAGCTATTTTTGTACATCAAGTTAAACTAAATAAAAAAGGGAAACTGTTGCCTTAACATTTGCAAATAACTAAAATATATATATTTTTTACATTTATTTAATAGCTATTTTATGGTATTATTTTATGGTTATAATAATAACCCTGAATTATACTTTACATTTATTTTTAATTACTTTACATATTTACTTGATATCTCTTTATGTTTTTCTGTGATAAATTACTATTGAAAATAGTAAATTGTAAAAGTAATTGTACAATCTGACGGTAAATAATAAAATGTTTATTAGTAACTTTTAGTGTACGCTACAGTTTCTTTATCAAAAAGTGGTTTGTCTGTCAGGTACGTCTGCCAAAAATAATTTTAAAAAGCCTATCCTCTCACCGTCCTCATCCTCATTGTGTCTGCTGCGGTGACCACTTCTCCTGCTGCCATGCCAGTCATGGTCCATCCTGATAGGAAAAAGGCAGAATAAAAGACTATTATTAAGACAAGACACTATAGACAAAACCATAGCTTCTTCACGTAGTTGTCAGGCTTGAGATCTTTGGCCTATTTTGCAACCATAATTTGTCTTCTTTAGTGAAAAGAAAACATCTAAAGGACACATGTAAGTGTTTATTTCATTAAAGGTGATCTATTTGCATCTGTAGATTTCAATGACAATACACATCTGAAATCTCCACATTTTTTTTTCTGGCTGTTGACAGTATTTTTTAGATTTATTGTTGGATTAAAGAAGCGAATCTAAAACTCCCTCTGTAATATTTCAACAGCAATCAATAAGTGTCTTGAACCTGGCTTTACCCAATGTTCAGATTCCTGCTTTGTAAATGTATATAAATTTATTTAGATAATACCTCACTTACAGAAAACTTGTAATACAGAGCAAATGTATTAAAGGAGAACTCCACTTCCAGAAAAACAGTTTACAAATAATTTACTCACCCCCTTGTCATCCAAGAGAACGAAAATTAGTTATGAAATTGTGGTTTTTGAGGAAAGCATTTCAGGATTTTTCTTTATATAATGGACTTCATTGGTGCCCCGATTTTGAACTTCCAAAATGTAATTTTAAATGCAGCTTCAAAGGGCTCTAAACGATCCCAGCCGAGGAAGAAGGGTCTTATCTAGTGACATGATCTGTCTTTTTTTTCGAAAAATAAAAATTTGTATGTTCATATTTGTAAACACAAAAGCTCATGTAGCACAGGCTCTGGGATGCGCGTTCACGATGGTACGAATTAGTAATGGGTCGTTCTTAAATGATTCGTTCATTTTGAAAGAATCTTTAATGTGACTCGGGTAGAACGAGTCGTCTCAGGGAGTGATTCGTTCAGTCGCACGTGCACAACATCCTGTTAGGTTCTGTACTGGAATTAGTTCACCTGTTTCGAGTCTTCGGGTTTTCCGAGTCCTTATGAGGCTGTCACGTGATGAGATGAACGACTCAAACCCAAAAACTTGTCAGATAAGAGGTGAGGTGAGCTAATCATAGACTAAAGACCCAAGTAAACAATGAATTAATCTTTTCTGTTTCCTATAGCATTATAGATTTGTCTTTTTGTGGTAGTGTGATCAACGTTTGTGTAAGCAGTAGATGTGTTAGGGAAGTACGAATTTTAATTACATTTTGCTAAAATGAACGAAATTACTTGAAAAAAGATTTGTTCATTTTGCCAAATGAGACTCAAAGATCCGAGTTGGTAAAATGATTCGAACTTCCCATCACTACTACGAATCACGTCTAAGTTCATCGTCTGTGCACTCTGGCTAAAAAAGGTCGAGTATGGCGACAAACTCCATCTTATTTACTCCTACAACTTCAGAATCGTTCGACATCGTTGTACCTTTTTGTTTGTAAACAGCGTTTGACTTACTTGCACTTTCTTAGTCTTTGCGTATTCACTTTGTAAGTTGATTGCCTTCTTCGGTGCGACCTTTTGACGTGATTCAATGGTACGTGAACGCACATCCCAGAACCTGTGCTACACAATCTTTTGTGCTTAAAAAGTAGACAAATATTTATTTTCCAAAAAAAATGACAGAACGTTTCGCTATATAAGACCCTTCTTCCTCAGCTTCCTCATCGTTTAGAGCCCTTTGAAGCTGCATTTAAACTACATTTTGGAAGTTCAAAATCAGGGCACCAATCAAGTCCATTATATGAAGAAAAATCCTGAAATGTTTTCCTCAAAAAACATAATTTTCTTTACGACTGAAGAAAGAAAGACATGAACATCTTGGATGACAAGGGGGTGAGTAAATTATTTGTGAATTGTTGTTCTGGAAGTGGACTTCTCCTTTAACGTACTGTGATTGTTCATCATGGTGATATCTATTAGTTAAGAATTTGGAGGCTTTGCATATATTTCCTTAATTAAAGAGTGCTTAATTAAAACACTCTGCAGATTATATCACTTTAGAGTATGTACACATAACTAATTAGTGCTCATCTGTTTTTTGTAGGTGGTTATAGCTGGCAGTGGTTTTAAAGCCTCCAGCGTGTTCACAGGATACGTCTCAGTGTCTCAGCGTCAGTGACCGCAAGAGGACCTGAAAGAACTCTGCGTGATGTGGCACGTGGACCTGCAGCTTCATCAGATCAATGTCCCTGTTGCTGGCGGGAAAGGAAAACCCAATGCATCGGCATAATTATGGGAGGATTTTCATTGCAAGTGCACACACACACATACGCGGCTCTCTTATGTCATATAATTGATTGACTCATACATTCAGAAGCAGTATATGTGGCACAGTGAGAGTGCAAGCACAAAAAAAAACGATTAAAAACACTTTTGTTAACTGAAATAAAACTGAAATAATTACATATTAAATAAAATGAATATTAAAAAAATCTAGAAATGTTGCCAATAACTGAAAAAGCACTAAAATTACTAATATATATATATATATATGTGTGTGTGTGTGTGTGTATGTATGTATGTATATATATATATATTATTAATTTAATTTGGTTATTAATTGTTATTTAATTTTAAAAAACAAACAATTAAAATTATATAGTATTTTTTTTAATCTGGTAAAAAAGTTAAAGTTAAAATTAAGCTTTAATTAAAATGTAAACTGAAAATAGGCAATATATAAACAATATATAAAAGCAAATCCAAATTAATTCAAAATATGAGTAAATACTATAACATAATATATCTCTATATATATCTATATATACAATAATTGCTCTATTCCAAGTCTTTGGGAGCTATTTTGTATGAGAAACAACCCAAAACTGAAGTCATATTCATCCAGAGGAGCAGCAATATTCGATTCATGAACAAATCATTGTTTTTCAATGAATCACTTGATTCAGCTCACAAACCCAATCTGAATGATTTGTTGTTGAGTTACACACTTCAGTTTTTTTTCCCCAAATCAATTAATCCAAAACTGTCATTTTATTTTAATGATTCCTGTTAAGATGTGTTCATTATCCAATTCTTTAGCAATTCTGTCATTGCAGGAAAGTCGCTGGGAATTAATTAAACTGAACTCAATCAAATGTTACAATTAATATACAAATCAGTGTTTTTAGTTTTCATTTTTAGCAATTTTGTTTCATGTACTTTTTAAAAAAAATTTAAATACTACTGTTTAATTGAATTTATTTTCATTCAGTTTTACTTTAGATAAAGTAAGTATTTTTAGTGCTTCAACTTAAACTTATTTCAGTTAGTTGCCAAGTTCTAATTTTGTTTTACGTTTACAAATTTTACAAGTAATATTTATATTTTGTATTTTAGCTTTATTTCAATTAATTTAATAGTTTTGTTATTTATAATAACCCTGACACAAACTATTTAAACATCAATGTTGTGTAAAACAAATACAGTGCTGTCATGCTAATTACACAGTCATTCTGTTGGCCACCCAAGCTGAAGCACTGTAATGTAAGACGACATGTAATACAGTAATTAACAGTATGTAACGATCAGTGTCCTTCACACCAGACGGAGAACAACTCCAGGACAAATAGATAATCAGGACTGACAGCATCATTGATCCATGGGGGAATGCCTCTGTGATTCATGGGAAAGCATGGGAAACACGTCCACAGATCAACACATTTACAGCTCTGACTGTTTGTTCTCAAAGACACGTTTAATCTTACAGCTGAAGCGTGTCATTTTTTAGTGTTAAAATACTTTCTTTTATCCTAGTTATACGAACAAAATAATAAGTGTAAGACTATAATAAATTTGTTGGTTGATCAGTGTTAGAAATATCGTAGAAATCTTTTGAAAACAATTCAAAATCATTTGCTATTTCACTTGGTGGCAGTAGAGGCTCAGAAAACACACATTATTATATATTTTATTTATTCAATTTTAGTGTTTGAATTTGCAGAGACTGTTTAAATAATATATATAAATTTTATTTTATTTTTATATATTAAAACTTTCAGCCAATCACTATTTATTATGTATTTATTAATTGTTTTTACATTTTATTTGACTTTTTAAGACTAGATCTTGGAACTTCATTAGGCCTTGGATCTACATCATCAATAATTGTTATATTAACCAATTTTCTAAAGAAATCGACTTTTTAGAAGAACTTTACAATGAAAAACCACTGCTCTTACCTTGTTACAGAAGCGGTGTTGAGATGACCGGTACGATGAGCATCTGTCTGTATCAGATGAGATTAGGACTTGTTTCTCTGTACAGTATAAGACACATAGAGAAAGCCGATCACAATGATTACCCATCACTGTCTGTCTGTCTCTCTTGTGATTGGCTGAACAGTCAAACGCTTCAGGTCATAAGCACAACACTGAGAACAGTACGGTGGCAGGAAACGTGACATGGAGTTCATTAAATGACACGCACACAGCATGCTCACTCTGAACACCCTGCTGGCTGTTTTGTAATTGACCATGCTATTGTCTGACGGTTGAATCCAGATTCACAGTGATGCAGTACTTTATTTAGAGGCCTACTTGTTAAATGCATATTAAAAGAAAACTGTTGCACATGCACAGGTTATATAATCCACATATATACAGTGACTCCACAATGTATTCTCAGATGCCTGACGTTGTGGCGTCACACCCACAGAGGCCGCTCCCACAATAGTTGATTGACATGAGCGTCTTACCTCAGACCCGCCTTAAATCAGCTGTAACAGTCCGACCTCCATTGTTTCAATGCCGGAGCAGGGATGTAAGTTAGACAAGAATATCTCCGATTGAGCGATTGAGGTGTTGTGTTGCTGGATGTAATAATGAACATGTAGTGGTCATCATTTACTCCCGACATCTGAGCCACTGAAGATGCAGTGGATTACATTTGTTTGTGAAGGGAATGCGCCTCCTGATCTACATATATCCGTCTATGTTTGCGCGAAACATTTGTAATCCAGCTTCACTTACAGCAGAAGTGAGTATAAGGGGTTTTTTAAATAAATTTTTGCGATCGTCTTTCCTAATAACGTGCTAGTTAGCAAGTTTAGCAGCTAAATGCAGCTAAAGTAAACAGGCTCGTCACTCCACAGAGACATTAAGACCCTATAGAATCATATCAACTTCTGGAAAATGGGTATCCGATGACCCCTTTAAAGGGGTTCCCCTATGATTACGAGCCAAATAACCACTTTTAGTGCTATTTACCACCATTTTTTTTAGAGTGTATATCTTCATTTATTTAATTTAAATTTTTATAAAATTTACATATAAATTCATAAAATATATTAATTTAAAACTGTTCAGATCCTGTGTGATCTTTGATCTAACCAAACAAAATGAATAAATAACGTAGTAAAGAAATAAAAAACAAATAATCAAATTAATATTAATAAATAAATAAAATGAGTAATTAAATAAATAAACAAAACAAATGGAAAAAAAATTGTTAAACAAACACATTTGCATTGATATTTTGTAGCTTATACAATTAAAAATGCCAAAACCCTTTTTGGGGCCACTGCATATTATTTAACTTAAAAATGAATGAATGAATGAATAAATTAATCAATAAACAATTGATAGATTTTAGTGATTGCAGTCATGTGTGGGATCTGTATCAATGTAGGTACTGTAAATAAAACACTAGCAAAAATATTGACTTGTTAAGAGAAAATTAAGTATGGGAAAACTTTTTCTGGTCTCCAATTTAATTATGATCAAAAAATATGGTAACACTTTACAATAAGGTGTCATTTGCTAACATTAGTTAATGCAGTAATTAATATTAATGAACAATACATTTATTACACTATTAATCTTTGTTAATGTTAGGTAATTGCATTAACTCATGTTAACTAACAAATTGTGACTTTATTAATGCATTAGTAAAGGCTGAAATTAACATTAACTAAGTTTAATAATTTGTATAGAAGTATTGTTCATTCTTAGCTCATGTTAACACATGTAGTTAACTAAAGAACCTTATTGTTACCATTTTCTCTTTAATTTTGAACATTTTATCTAATGTTTTATCACTTAAAATGTATTAAAAATTTTTGCTGGAAAAGTATGATTGTGCAAATGTGATCTTTGATGTAAAGAAACAAACAAAATTAATAATTTAATTGGTAATGAAATAAACAATAAATAAGCTAATAAATATACAAAAATAAGTAAAAATAAATAAATAAATACATAAAAAAAACCCACACATTTTTATTTTACAATCTTTTTTTTTTTTAATAACTTATAGATTTTGGTGATTATAGTCTTGTGTGGGATCTGTATTAATTACTATAAATAAAACACTAAAAAAACATTGACTAGTTTAGAGAAAATTAAGTTCCATTTTAACCATTTTAATGATGAACAAAAATTATAATTTATGTTTAACAATGGTATTTCTTTTTTTTTTTATTAAAAATAATTTTAAACAGGTCACAATCTGCCATATACAAAATACTCTGATGTGGCAAATTGCTGTTTTGCATAACGTTTAAGTAAATTCTTAAATAACCAACTCATCTAAGAGTGTAAATTATCCACAAGATGGCACCAAAAACTCATCTTATTGCAATATAAGCCTGTCTTGTACTTGGGCATTTCATATCATAATATCACGGACACACAATCATGTATCATGATATTGCTGTATTAGTCATGTCATCTATTATTTTTGTAGTAAACTGATGTGAGGCTGTGAAGAAAACATCTAAACATGCGCTCTATGACATGAGGACTGATGGAATGAGGAACATGAGAAATTACTATGAATAAAAACATCTGCTAAATGGGTGTAAAATGTAAATAGAACGATCAACATAATGATTCATCTCATTACAACAAAAATCCATATGCTAATGAATAATTCATATGATGAGGGGAGTTTAACGACTGACTTCTGAATGAATATTACTCTAACGAATAATGAGTAGATATCAGAACATATGTTTACTATCGTATAAACTCAACAGATGATTGACATCCTAATGAGATATTTATATATAAATATCTAGATTTTAAAGGTTCCCAGCTAACAAAAATATGTTCCAACAACATGTTGCTACTGTTACCAATAAGTTGTAAAAATGTTCTGCTGCTCAAACGTTTAAAAAGTTCAGTTTTTAAAATGTTTTAAAAAGGTTTTTTCCCGCTAACGTAACATTCCATTTTATCATTTTGCAAACATGTTACTTTTAAACGTTCTCTCAACATTCTGAAACTAGTAACATAAAAAAAAAATATATATGTTAGATGAACATTCTACTAAAACAGTTCGAGAACGTTCCCTGTTAACTGTGTTGTCACTTTTGCAAATTAAGTCATTTTTGTTCAAGTTTAAAGAATAGTGTAATGATTTTGTAATGATTTTGTAATGATTCTTCACATAATTATGGAGATTGAAGCATACTTGCACAGTGAAGATGGAAGGCTTGCGTTCTTGCTGTGCCGTACACAAAATTTTTGCTCTGACGGATCATAATAAATTAAAAACTTGTAAGCCTGAGATGTCCTTGTGGATAAGCAGAGGATAAGACTTCTCATCCAAATGGATGTGGGCTAGCTCTACGGTTCTTCAGAGAAGGAAGTCTCCATAAAATCCTCTCACTTGAGACATCATAATCAGGGATTTAGAGGTGAACTTAAGCCAGAGTCAGATTCACTGCATGATGAGTGCGGGATAATGAGTATTGGGCCGTTTCAATGGCGTCTGTGAACACACTAGAGATACTTCAGAGGGCTTTTTATTCTGTCAACACACATGCATGCTCACATCTCCGCTGTCCACAGGTCAAACTGAGGAGATGGGTCAGTTAACCCAGACTGCCAACTTTCCCAACACACGGGCTTTGGATAAACTTTGCATTTTTGTGTATTATCTACTTAGGCTAATTCAATCATGCTTCACTCTCAAATATTGTAATATATTTAAATTTCCTCCCAGAATAATTTTTGTGGCATACCTGCAACTTTCAGCCCATCGTTCTTGCTGGCAAGCCAAGGGATGATAGAAAACTTGTTGTGAAATCTTGTTGGCACACTGAATCACCCATCTTTTATCTGCCTTGCCAACAGCAGACCTGAAGACCTCTAATTTCATCTACAATCAGTGAACTGAAAGAAAGAAGCAATAATTTAGGAAGGATCTGCCAGACACACAAGAGCTCCATAATGAATGCTAAAAGGAAGTACCACATAATGGGTCCAAAAGTCTGACATCTCTAATGAAAATGCATCTGTTCTGCATTTTTATTTGAAATTTAATACAATTATGTTTTCATTAGCAATTCTATTTAAGAATGTTCCAAAGAACATCTCATGCTTTAAAGAGCAGCATGAATAATGTCACTAATTTACTTTTGACCTTCAGTACCCGCAACCATTTAAAAGTTTAAGGTTGGTAAGATTTAAAAAAAAAAGAAAAAGTTGTAATTAGTATTATGAAATGTTATTAGAATTTTAAATAATTGTTTTCTATTTAAATATATTTTAAAATGTAATTTATTCCTGTGATGCAAAGCTACATTTTCAGCATCATTACTCTAGTGTCACATGATACTTCAGAAATCATTTTAATACGCTGATTTGCTGCTCAAAAAACATTTTAAAAACAGTAGTGATGCTTAATATTTTTGTAGAAAATGATACATTTGTTCAAGATTCTATGATTAACAGGAACTTCAAAAAAATAGAATAGAATAAAACTAAACTGTCACTTCTTTTTGAAAGAATTAATTTAATACTCCACACACGTTTGAATGGTAGTTTATGCTTTATTTTTATCACACAATTTCCCTAAAACATCTCTTGATGCCCAGATTTTGAATCCAATGTGATTTCAGACTTTTAAACGTTCACTTTTAGGGAATTAATCAGAGTCACTAAAAGTGACAACAAACAGTGCAATACATTTACTTGAAAAGTAAATGTGAAAAGGAAACACATTTTATACATAAACATATATAGAGCCCCCATTAACAAGTGAAAATTTTCATTCCGGTTTCGTTTGCTCTCCTTTCCGCATTTCTAGAAATCACTGATTACTGAAATGAGCAAGTTGACAAAACCACGGCTGACTGATCAACATCATTACCCAAGTCTAATTTACATCTCGTTTATCATAAAAGTTCCCTGTTTCTCCTCCTAGCAAATGTTGAGAGCTGCTTGTACACTGCACTTACTCATTAATGTTTAATTAGGAAGCAAATGACAACTTCATGCTAATATTATGAATATTGCAGAGTTAATGATTTCCTGTCAAATATCTGATTGGCTGCTGTTTAGCTGGCAATTATGAGGATGCAATTAAAATACTGTGCTTTTTAACAGCTATGCCTGGCAAAATATGGTAAGCCAATATACGTGTCCGCAACTAAGCTGAAGAACACTTTAACAAACTCCAGATGACAGCCGACCACTGATCATTTATTCATTTATTGCGCATGTATGTGAGAAGAATGCCAGCAATTGTATCTGTTTGTTCACTCATTGAAACAGACATGATTGCATGGCTCTATTCTTCAAGAGATCACTCTTCAAATCCAATTTAATTCGTGTGAACCCTGATATGGAGCATGTACATCCAATTTCTGAATGAAATTGGAATTGACATTTCATTTCTGAAGATCACGTGTGCGTGGTGGCCTTTTTAACGCTCACCTGGTCCTGCTGTGTCGCACGTCGGCCTCGCTCGTCACGGGCTCATCAGAAATCATCCTAAAAATGAATGAATAAATAATTTAGCTAAATACATACAGCAGCTGAGCTCTTGACATGGCCCTTCATGTGATTGAAATTTATGATGTTTGGTCCTTTCTTTCTCGACCCAAACAAGATTCTGATGCATATATATTAGGTATTGTTTTTATGAAACTCACCGACTTTGATCAAACAAGTCCATGATTTCCAGGGTTTTTTTTCCCTCCATTTTTGTCACGTGATGGTCCCTTGCCACTGATGCCTTTGGTTTGCTTAACTGGGGTTTAAAAGAGTCTTAAAGGGATAGTTCACCCAAAAATTAAAATTCTGCCAATAATTATTCACCCTCATGTCGTTCCAAACCCATAAGACCTTTGTTCATCTTCGGAGCACAAATTAAGATATTTTTGATGAAATCCAAGAGCTTTCTGACCCTGCATAGACGCAACTGACACGTTCAAGGCCCAGAAAGTTAGTAAGGACATTGTTAAAACATTCCATGTGACATTAGTGTTTCAACCGCAATGTTATGAAGCTACAAGAATACTTTTTGCGTGCAAATGAAAACGTGGTATGTGTTGATGTCTATGCAGGGTCAGAAAGCTCTAAGATTTCATCAAAAATATCTTAAATGTGTTCTGAAAATGAACAAAGGTCTTACAGGTTTGGAACGACATGTGGGTGAGTAATTAATGACAAAATTAAAAAATTTTGGGTGAACCATCCTTTTAATATTTAGTAATATTATTGATTTGACAGCTCTGGCACAATCAGATAAGAACAAATCTTGATAAAAATTTAGCTGGATAATGATTCTACTCTTTTCTACTTTATAGCTAAATTGAATTTGTTCATAATTACAACATCAATTTAACTGAATCAACAATGAACTAATGTTAAATAATGATAGTATGGTCTTTTTAGAGCTGCTTTACAGCAGAAATTGTACTTTTAATATTTTTACCCAGGTGCTGGGTAGTTTTTCTGCACTAAAAATGCTGGGTTCAGCTTGTTGGGTCATTTTATTTGTTTATTTTTAATGTTTTTTACCCAGGTGCTGGGTAGTTTTTCTGTAACTAAACTGCTGGGTCATTTTTAATGCTGGGTTACTTTTTCTACCCAACGGCTGTGTTGAGCCTATCTCTGATGAAACAACCCAGCTGCTGAGTTACAATCAGAGTGCGGGTTTTTGAGTCCTCTACAGGAGAGAACGGTTCTCATAAAAATGATTATATTGCTGGTTTAAAGTGGACTAGAACTTATAAAAAAAAAAACCACACACACACAGAAATACTAGAGGCAACAGCAATAATCAAAAAATGAACATTTATTATTAATCAAGAAGAAAATACAAGACTAACTGAATTTATTTGGGTGAATACAGCATAGTTTACACTATTACATTTAAACTCTTTTAACAAGCATTTATGACATAAAAAAATGTAACATTTTAATTTTAGTGTATTCAACTGTTCTCTGTAATCGCTTTTTACCGAAATAGCGCTAATTCCAATGCCGGTGTGTCGCTGATATCAAGTGTTGGGGAAAGTTACTTTTAAAAGTAATGCATTACAATATTGAGTTACTCCCTAAGAAAGTAACTAATTATGATACTTAGTTACTTTTTATGGAAAGTAATGCGCTACTTTACTTTTGCATTACTTTTTAACTCTGGGCAGGGCTTGCTTATTTGTCTTTAATATAAAAAAGTTCTATTTTTGACAAATGTAAAAGCCTTCTCACACCAAAAGCCGCAGGCTTTGAGAAAAGTAAAGTATTGTTAGTATGGTTGAATTGGATCATCGAAGGTTGGCAGCAAAGACATCGGTTAATAAAATGGGATTAAATGCATACAGGATATTTGTATTATTTAACATATTTAATTATTACGGGTTTGCATCATATCCTGAGTTGAATTTTACTGTTTTTATTCATTTTGAGGAATACTGAATCTGTTTTTAGTGAGTGAGATGAATTAATGCATGTTCACATTTATTCTAGAACATCTTACTCCCAATTTCTCTCAACATGGGGACAGGAGAGCTTTTAATCAATAAATGGGGGGGAAAGTAACTGGTGTTACTTATTTGAAAAAAGTAATTCAGATATTTTCTTGTCAATTAAAAAGCAATGTGTTACTTTACTAGTTACTTGGAAAAAGTAATAATATTACTCACGTTACTTGTAATGCATTACCCCCAACACTGCTGATATCTGAGCCAGTGAAGGGCGGCATCTTGGCCTTATGTTGCGTTTTGTAAAACAATACAATTTACAACACAGTAAAGACTTTATAAATGAAATAAAATGTATACAAACCTTTATTTCACTGAAGAAGTGCACCAAATCGGCAGCACTGAGAACCTGTCTATCCTGTAGAGGACTCAAAAAGCCTGCGCTCTGACTGATTGTAATTCAGCAGCTGGGTTGTTTCGTCAGAGACAGGTTTTACCCAGCGGTTGGGTAGAAAAAAATAACCCAATGTTAAAAATGACCCAGCAGCTTAGTTACAGAAAAACTACCCAACACCTGGGTAAAAAAATATTAAAAACAACCAAATAAAATGACCCAACAAGTTGAACCCAGCATTTGGGTTTAAAAAATAACCTTGCATTTTTTAGAGTGTACAAGGACGAGTCAGTCAGCTGCGTCAACAGCGGTCGTTTCGCATAATGAAAACACCTTTTGCCTTGCATAACATAAACTGATTTTATTTGTTATAATACTGAATTTAATTTAATTTGATGTTTATATATGTTCTCTAATCTCAGTGCTGTCTGTTTATGGGCAGGTTATGGAGTCAGTCACAGCATCTTTCAGCTACGAGTGAAACACGAGGCGGCGGTCTGAGGTTCATATTTTCCCCAGGGGAACAGCAGTCCATCACTGGCTCTGTTTTCGGTAACGCACAAGTACATTGTAAAAAACAATTTGTTGAGTCAACTTAAAATAATTTGTTACCTGGCTGCCTTAAAATGTTAAGTTCAGTCAACTCAAAAAAAGTTTATTGAACTTGAAATGTTAAACTATACTAAGTGACAATTTAGATATTTGAGTTTAATTAACTTAAAATTTTAAGGCAGCTGGGTTACTTACCCATCTGTTAAGTTTAGCAAACACAAATATCTAAGTTGTTACTTAGTACAACTTAACATTTCAAGTTGACTAAACTTATTTTAGTTAACTGAACTTAAAATTTTAAGGCAGCAGGGTAACAAATTATTTTAAGCTGACTCAACAAATTGTATTTTTTATTTTTTACAGTGTACAAGAAACAAGCAATTCAATTAAAATGTTATTTCTAAAAAGCTTGTTGAACGAGTTTAAATATATGTAATATTGTAAACTATGCTGAATTCACCCAAATAAATTCCATTTGTCTTACACTATTGTCCATGGGTGTTCTTGCTAAATAATAAATGTTCATTTTTTGTCTGTTGCCTCTACAATTCTGTGTGTGATTTTTACTTTCCAGCCCAATTTAAGCCAGCAAAATAATCATTTTTAAACAACAGCTGACTTAAATAAAACCAACCTAGCATGCCGGGTAAAAACATTTAACCCAACCAGCTGGGTCATGAAAACCCAGCATGTGTTCTGTCCAATATTTACCCAGTGCTGGGTTGCCAAACAATCCAAGTTGGGTTGTTTTTAACCCAGCATTTTTTAGAGTGTGGATTTGTATAATTTTTTAAATATCGTTGATTCTGTGACTTTCTTATTTGATACTGTGAGCCTGCTTTCAAACTATCTTTATTGTATAAGACATCATAAAAAAGGGTGACTTTACTTGTCTTGATGGTTTCCAACCAAAGGTCCGTGAAGATACTGCAGGGTGTCTGTAGAGAAAATATAAGGGAGAATTTTATTTTAAAACGTGATTAATTAATTGCATTTAAATCAAACTTCATGCAACAAGTTTTTACACATGAAACAAGTCCAAAATATTGATTTATTTGTACATATGACTGAATTTCAAGAGGCAAATTAATGTATTCTACAGTTTAATGACAACAACAGTATGGGCTGCATTGATTATAAGTCACTCACGGTTGAAAACAATTCCTCAACATGCTTCTCTTCTCTATTCGTTGCATGCCTTCAAGGCAATTCTACCACGTGAATGAGTTTTCTGCAAAGCAGCCTCTCTGAAACTCAATTACCCTTTGTGACTCCAGGGTCAAGCTGTTTCTCGGCCAAAATATTTACATATTCATGTAGCTTCAGGTTTTAATTCTAAAACTAAACAATTATCAAAAAACACAGTTTATTGCAAGATGAAATTATCATTATTAAGAGTCCCACATTTAGTGATGAAGATATTCATTGCTCTTCCTCTTCCCTTCGTTCAAGTGGATTACATTCTAGCGAGCAGCAGGTGACGTGTGAAATTGAATTTCCATTTCCCTGCTGTCAATTCTGATCACTCACATTCGGTTGGACACTTGCAGCCACCAGGGAGGGACTGGACAGGTGCATAGAGTGGGACCAAAACAAAACAAATCAATGGATAAAACCTCGCTGTTCATCTGGTCAAGATCACTCACCCAATCAAAACACCATTTGACCATTTCAAAATATCCCTGAATGCTTCTGACAGCACAGCATATGTTCTTGTTCTGATCCGATAACCCAACCGCAAAGCATCATCATGGGTGCCAGTGTAACAACTATTTGTGTTATAGACAACATTGGTTTTATCTCTGTTGTTATATTTTGGGCTACTTTCTTAATAATAAACCATTCTCTAAAATGCTAACAGAGAATGTTATTTAAGGGAAATGCAGTTACAGCAGCAGAATGAAGGAACGTTATGTTTTAGATAACATAAAAAGATAGTTCGGCAGTAGAGCATGCAATTATGGTGAATTGCTTTTATTCTGTACTCAATACTATAATAGCCCAATGTCTCCTCTGCTGTCAAGTTATTCTTAACCTCACGATAACCCTATGTGCTTGCCTGCATATTTCATTTGTAATGTACTGAAGCCTACGTTTAAGTGATGGAATACAATGAAAGAGTCAAAAGACATACTGCGAGAGAACGCATCACCCTCTTGAAGAATTAAATGACCTCTAAATTTGCATAGGTCTGTCAAAAGCTTATTTACTGGCATGTGCAGAGGTCACTTCCTAATAGGCCACTTCGCTAATTGAACTTCTGTCTTTGCACCCATTCATGGTGATGAATTGAAACTATTTCTTTGTAATGTTCTTTTGTCAGGAAAAACTTTTCATCTCTATCCTTGGCCATAATTTTTCCTCAGCATTTTTCTGATGATGATTTATGACCTTTCTGCACAAAACAATTTCAGATGTTGAGATGTTTTGCAGCGAGAAATTGCTTGTCGATGAAAAAAAAAAAAGCTCAAGTAATGGTAGATTCAACAGCCGGTCAAGGTTTGTGCATTGATCCAGTCCTCACATTTCCCACCTGTGGACGTCTTGATATATGCATGCAGTGACCTTGCTGTTGGGCTAAAGGTTAGTCGCTAATGGAATCTGAAAATGCCACATTCAGGGTGAAAAACTAACATTTTTCTCAAGTAGATGAAAATAAAAGTAATCAATTTAGCCATCAGCTGATATCATCCCAGTGCTATTTTTCTAATGTCTTAAAAAACAGAAAGATTGAGTTGAGGTCAAAAGTTTACATACACCTTGCAGAATCTACAAAATGTTAATTATTTTATCAAAATAAGAGGGATCATACAAAATGCATGTTTTTTTTTTTTTTTTTTTTTTTTTTTATTTAGCACTGACCTGAATTCGATTTTTCAAATAGAAGACGTTTACATATAGTCCACAAGAGAAAATAATAGTTGAATTCATGAAAATTACCATGTTCAAAAGTTTACATTCACTTGATTCCTAATACTTTGTTATCTGAATAATACACAGCTGTGTTTTTTTGTTTGTTTGTTTAGTGATAGTTGTTCATGAGTCCCTTGCTTGTCCTGAACAGTTAAACTGCCTGCTGTTCTTCAGAAAAAACCTTCAGGTCCAACAAATTCTTTGGTTTTTCAGCATTTTTGTGTATTTGAACCCTTTCCAACAATGACTGTATAATTTTGAGATTCATCTTTTCACACTGAGGACAACTGAGGGACTCATATGCAACTATTACAGAAGCTTCAAACATTCACTGATGCTACTGAAGGAAACACAATGCATTAAGAGCCAGGGGTGAAAACATTTAAACAGAATGAAGATGTGCACATTTTTCTTATTTTGCCTAAATATCATGTTTTTTTTTTCATTTAGTACTGCCCTTCAGAAGCTACAGAAGATACATGTTTCCCAGAAGTCAAAATAAGTTACATTTACCCAACTTCAAAAAGTTGCATTGTGCATTGTTTCCTTCTGGAGCATCAGTGAATGTTTAAAGCTTCTGTAATAGCTGCACATAGTCCCTCAGTTGTCCTCAGTGTTAAAAGATGAATCTCAAAATCATACAGTCATTGCTGGAAAGGGTTCACAAAATCAAAAACAAAGTCATTTTCCTGATGAACAGCAGACAGTTTTGAACTTTTGATCATTCAGGTAACAACACAGTCCTTTAAACTTTTGAACAGAGTCCTTTAATAAATTTTATAAATTCAACAATTATTTTCTCTTGTGGACTATATGTAAACGTCTTTTACA
Organism: Labeo rohita; assembly: GCF_022985175.1. Lineage (NCBI taxonomy): Eukaryota > Metazoa > Chordata > Actinopteri > Cypriniformes > Cyprinidae > Labeo > Labeo rohita. The sequence continues at coordinate 30,212,066 of NC_066878.1, forward strand.
TAAAAGATCTTATTCAGGTCAGTACTAAATAAAAAATAACATGCATATGTATGATCCCTCTTGTTTTGGTAAAATAATTAAAGGAGAAGTCCACTTCCAGAACAACAATTTACATTTAATGTACTCAGCCCCTTGTCATCCAAGATGTTCATGTCTTTTTTTGTTCATTTGTAAAGAAATTAAGTTTTTTGAGGAAAACATTTCAGGATTTTTCTCCATATAGTGGACTTCTATGGTGCCCTGAGTTTGAACTTCAAAAATGCAGTTTAAATGCGGCTTCAAACGATCCCAGCCGAGGAAGAAGGGTCTTATCTAGCAAAACGATCGATTATTTTCATAAAAATAATACAATTAATATATTTTTTAATCTCAAACGCTCGACTTGTCTTACTCTCCTTGGACTGTTTTTGTTCTGGTTCATGACAGTTAGGGTATGTCGAAAAACTCCAATCTCATGTTCTCCCACAACTTCAAAATCGTCCTATATCGCTGTTTTACCTTTTTTGTTAAGGGTGTTTGATCTTCTTTACATATTCACTTTGCAAAGGCTGTGTCGGTACTTCTGCAGCGATGTAGGATGATTTTAAAATTATTTTTGAAGTTAAGGGAGAAAATACGATCTGAGTTTTTCGACAAACCCGAACTGTCTTGAACCAGAATACACAGAGCTCAGGAAGAGCAAGACAAAACGAGTGTTTGAGATTAAAAAGTATTTAAACTGTATGATTTATATGAAAATAAACAAGCGTTTCGCTTGGCTGGGATTGTTTACAACTGCATTTGTGATCGTTTGAAGCCGCATTTAAACTGCATTTTGGAAGGTCAAGCTCGGGGACACCATGTCAGTGCATTAAATGGAGAAAAATGCTGAAGTGTTTTCCCTCAAAAACAATTTCTTTACAGCTGAAGAAAGAAAGACATGAACTTTGATGACAAGGGGGTGAGTACATTATCTGTGAATCTTTGTTCTGGAAGTGGACTTCTAATTCTGCAATGTATATGTAAATTTTTGACCTCGACTGTACATAAGTTGTTTTTGGTTTTCCTTAAAAACAACAACAAAAAAAACAAAAAATTCTATTCCTAACACTAAAACATTATTAAAAAGATTAACAGTATCGACCTTATTCTTTTCAACGTGGAAGTAAGCCCAAGGGTTCATACACCGCTATAGAGAAATAATGAAAAGAATAACAATGTGCAGTAAACTGTAAAACTGTTTGCACTACAAACCAGTGTGTTTATAATTAAGATAATAAAATAACATGGCAAGACTCACCAATTTGCAGTATCCAGCAGCAAAACAAGCTGTTTTGTACAGCTAAAAATAGCTGTATGCGGAAAAAGACCGGAAGCAACACCCATAAAATTTACAATGGCGCACCCACTCTAATGGGAAAAATAAGGTGGATAAGAAGCTTTCATTATTTTTTTTTTTTTTTTTTTTTTTTTGTTATCAGTGGTGGGTAATAACAAATGACCACAATTCAAAGTAGTTGAAATGTTTTAGAGAGGCAAACTAACACAAAACGTCACCAAAGTCATTGCTACTTACTGATGTACTGCTGTTGCTTTCCCTCCAAAACAATGGCACTTCATGAAGAACAGGGATTTTACAAAAAAATCGACTGGAAACACAGAAAAATAGTGACAACGTTTACTTTGAAACGTGTAAATATGAGAAAGAAAACACGAAACATTTCTTAATATATATTTTAAAAATTACAGTCTATATAGAATACATCTCACCCCACTCTGTGTTCAAAATACAATTACACATATAATTCTGTGCAGTAAGAATGTTCTTGAGTTTTATGTGTTGTTTTTAAGTTTTCAAATGACTCGAATTGAAGTCTGCTATTTTAATTCGGCTTTTTGTTCTCAAAACACGTTTCAAAGTCAAACAGTGATAAGTGCCAGTAAGGAGGATGCGCGTGTTCACCGGCGCGTGACTGGAAAGATGCAGCGCGCGGTGTCAACCCTGGTTCGAGACTGCGCGGACACGCGAGCCGCAGGAGCACGTTTGGTGAGGCGCGCCAAGTACGCGCTCGCAATCCAGCCTGCAGCGCATTCTGAAGACTACGAGACAAGACCACAGACATTTAATTTCCTCATTTGGACCTATTTTTTCCAACCCAGTCTTAAAACAACGAAACTAACTTTTTTTGAAATGCTTTTCCTCTGATGATTTATTGATCATGGATCCTCTCTACATCACTTCGCAAAACTCAAGCGGCAACGGGACCGAAGGTTCATTGGTCAATGACACGGACGTGTTCTCGAACCAGTTCGTTCAGCCAGTGTGGCAGATAGTTCTGTGGGCCATCGCGTACTGCTGTATAGTTCTGGTGTCAGTTGTTGGAAATATCACTGTCATCTGGATCATTTTAGCGCATAAGCGCATGAGAACTGTGACCAACTATTTTCTAGTGAACCTTGCGTTCGCAGAGGCTTCTATGTCGGCTTTCAATACCGTTATTAACTTTGTGTATGCCGTGCACAACGAGTGGTACTTCGGGCTTGTTTACTGCAGATTTCACAACTTCTTTCCAATAGCAGCTGTCTTCGCTAGCATTTACTCCATGACAGCAATAGCCCTGGACAGGTGAGCTATTTATCTTTTTTGGTATATGTACTATGGTGGTCTTTGAAGGACCTTGGAGGTCACTGTAAATGAATATCAATGGTATATATCCAATACAATTTTATTACCATCCCACTGACAGCAGTGCTGGCTGTAATGCATTACCAAATTATTTGTTACTGTACTTTAATTACAGCTACTTCTGATGTAATACTGTATAGACCTCAAAACAATTCTACATAACACAGTAGTGAATTTAACATTAAAATGTTACATCTAATGTTAAAAGGTATGTTTTAATATAACCTCAACCCTTTAAATACCTAGGTTAGTTCAAGAATAATTTCTGGAATTTATATTATTTATTTGAGAGAATTAAAGAGCAGTTTCATGTCTATCCTTTCACTGCTCAAGTAGATACTAGTAATAAGTAATGCAACACTATTTATAGAGAGTCATTAGTACCGTAATCTAATTACACTGCTGAAGATGTAATTAGTAGCTAATTAGTAGCTTTTTTAAGACTAACTTACCCAACACTGTACACTACCAGTCAAAGGTTTTTAATTTTTTTTTTTTTTAAAAATAAGTCTCTTCTGCACACCAAGCCTGCATTTATCTGATCCAGCAAAAACAAAATTATCATTTAAAATAATGTGAATATATTTTAAAATTTGATTTATTCCTGTGATTTCAAAGCTGAATTTTCAGCATCATTCCTCCAGTCACAATCTTTCAGAAATCATTCTAATATTCTGATTTTTTGCTCAAAAAAACATTTATTATTATGCTGAAAACAGCTGAGTAGAATATTTTCAGGTTTCTTTCATGAATAGAAAGTATTTATCTGAAATACAAATCTTTTGTAACATTATGTTATCATCATCACTTTTGAAACCATCCTTGCTAAATAAAAGTAATAATTTCTGTAATTTCTTTCCCCCAAAAATTATACTGACTCCAAGCTTTTGAATGGTATAGTGTATAATGTTACAAAAGCTTTTTATTTCAGATAAATGCTGATCTTTTCTATTCATTAAAGAATTCTGAAAAAAGTACTCTTGAACAGCAAATCAGCATAATAGAATGATTTCTAAAGAATCATGTACCACTGAAGACTGGAGTAATGATGCTGAAAATGTAGGTTTGATCACAAGAATAAATTACATTTTAAAATATATTTAAATAGAAAACAGTTATTTTAAATAGTAAAAATATTTCAAAATTTTACTGTTTTTATGTGCTTTGGATCAAATAAATGCAGGCTTGGTGAGCAGAAGAGAAAAAAAATAACATTAAAAATTTGTTCAAAAACATTTGACTGGTAGTTTGTCCAGTCAAAGTTTGTCCAGTTTGTATTTCAGATGTCCCTTTATCTCTGCTTCTATCTAATGCCTATTTGGCACCATAGTTTTGGCATTTGGTACCAGTATCACCACTTTTTTGGGAGGATGGAATTGATGCAATCTATACCCGAATAGAAAAACCATTAAACTCAAAGAACAAAGCTGCTTCCTTTCCATGTTCTCTGAGAGAACCCTTGCTTGCAGGAAAACCCCAACCCACTAAAAAGACAAACTCCGCTAGTCGTCTCACTCACTCCCCAAATCAAATCAGCAGGACTGGGCAAATAATTTAGGGGCAATTCAAGTGGATGAATTGCCTCCTTTGAGTTTGCATAAATAGCAGGTCATTGCCTTTGTTAAACTCCCCCTGCAGGTACATGGCTATCATCCACCCACTCCAGCAGCGCCTGTCGTCCACTGAGACCAAGCTGGTGGTAGGGGTGATCTGGGCCCTTGCGCTGCTCCTGGCTTTTCCCCAGTACTATTTTTCCAGCACCGCTCAGCTGCCAGGACGTGTCGTGTGCTATATCAACTGGCCGGAGTACAGCGTGTGGGATTTTCAAAAGACGTAAGTGCGTGTTGTTGCGTCTGCGCTGTCGAAGTCAGTGATGATGTATGTGTAAAATGAAAAATCAAAAGTGTCACATGAGCCAAATACTCAGAGATAAGCTTTGGTTTGAACAACCTAAAGTGCATGCTTGTTGGACAACCTACCTGAAGTATGACATTTGAAAATGTTGAAATATGCTGGGAACTGGACATGAACTACAGACAAACTCGCAGCCTGAGTGGCACTTCAAAACACCTGAAAGGAATACTTTTGGCATTTCAATAATAATACAAAAAAGACAATAACTCAAATGCCTCTTGAAGCTCTAAATTGCCCAAAAATGCACACTCACCTCCTCTTCTTTTCCAGCCATTCTGGCACCTTAAGCAAAGGCAACAAACTTTGAAGTTTTGTGCAGTGTGGTGTATCTCCTCCTGCAAGGCACTGCCTATTCTAGCAAGAACATAACAATGATAAATCTGACAATGTAATTTAAAAACAACCATAGGATGCACCCTCAATGGTATTCAGTAGGACCGGTACCATGTGAGTGGCATGGTCTGATTTTTAATATGAATATTTGAAACTGTGGCTAAATAGCACTACATCCCATCCAGCATCTTACTCACATATTTATCAGCTGCTGAATGAGTTTTGATAGATCTTTACACATGGTCAGCGCTCTAATTGCTACCAATCCGATTCTCCAATATCCTGGCAGTCTGCTGCAATGGCTGCATAGGTGACAGGTGCCGAAGGGATATGGTTATTTCCATAACAGCTTAGTCGTTCACCCACGCGTACAGTCAATCTTCCTGCAGGCTTTCCCATGTCACTCCAATGCAGTGAGCTTGTATACCTTCTTCGAGTGACATAACCTGTCAGACCTCACCAAATTGACTTTGCAAGACTAATTTCTTGAGCTTTTGTCCGCCCAAACTTTCTTTAAAGGTACAGATAGTCACTCAGGGACCAAGGGCCAGATTTACTAAACACAAGGTTCGTACTGATACTGTAAAATGAAATTCCAGAACTTTCAAGGACTTTTCAGGCACTACGCTTTTGATCTCATTCTCAAGGACTTCAATCAGAGATCTCACTTATGTCTTCTATTTCAAATTCTAAAAAAAGAGAAATAGACAAAAATATACTAATTAAAAAATGACAAAAATAAAGTGAAGCACATGCAAAGTATTACTACTAAAGTTTTACGAAGTATACTTCACTTTTACTATAGCAAAACAATGGTTCATTTTCTTATTTGTGTATACTTTATTTTTTCTTTGTTTTGTTTTTAGAACTGTACTGCCTTAATGTTTTCTACTGTTTAAGAAAAACAAAGTCCTGATATGAAGCAAATGATTCGCGAACCCTCACTGAAGTCCCAATCTAAATCAAGTAATTCGCAATCCATGCTACAGAGATCCGATTTAAAGCAAGAGATTTTTGAACCCACTCCGAATCCAATCTAAATCAAATGATTTGCAATCCACGCTCCAAAGTTCTGGTCTAAAGCAAAATTTTTGTGAACCCGTTCTGAAATTCAGATCTAAATCAAATGATTCACCATCCTTGCTACAAAGATCCGATCTAAAGCAAAAGATTTCCGAACCTGCTCAGAAATTCCGCTCTGAATCAAATAATTTGCGATCCATGCTACAAAGATCTGATCTAAAGCAAAAGATTTGTGAACCCGCTCTCAAGTTCCGATCTAAATTAAATGATTTGTGATCCAGGCTCTGAAGTCTCAATCAGAATAATGAACCATCCTTTTGATTTAGGACTCAGAGCGTGGATCGTGAATCATCTGACTTAGATCGGAACTTTTTGTATCGTGAATCATTTGATTTAGATTGGGACTTCAAAGCGTGTATCGTGATTTATTTGATGTGAATCATTCAGTTTGTGTAATGATTCACAAACCTGTTCCAGTCTAAATCAAATGATTCGTGATATGCAATCTAAAGTCCCAATCTGAAACAAATGATTCGCGATACGCGCAGTTCCGATCTAATTTAAATTATTCACAATACGCAAAGTTCCGATTGCAGCACTTCAAATCATTTTTCGACACAATGGTTTAACTCATTTAGAATTTCGAAAAGCTCCATTTTACTCATCACTACATGCTTTTCAAAATTGTTACAAGTGATACTGAAATTTGAAAATGAATGGCTCTTTTAATTTGATCTGGTTTTTGCTAGTGAATCACTTGAAATGAATGATTGAAGTCATGAGTTCCAGCATAAATGACTTAATTGATTTGGTTCATCTGTTCCTCTTTTCGTATCTTCAGCCATGTTTACACAACACTGTCAGTACTACTACTTGCTTAGCTCGAGTGTTTTCTGACATTAATTGAAATAAGCAAAAAAGGTATGATGTTTTTTGAATTGTGTGAACTTTGTGTGAAAAGATACTGAAAAAATGAAACACGTATTTCATAGATACACTGTCTTCACTGTATTCAATAATTCGAACACTTTTCAAGTACCTTTTCAGGAATATTGCTATTTTCAAGCGGTTTCCAGGCCTTAAATTTCAAAAAGTCAAATTCAAGTACCTGAAGCACCTTATACGAACCCAGTAAACAGGGCAAATTAGTGTTAGAGCACAAATCCATAATAGTGCAAATGGGAGGGGAAAATTCTGTGCATGGTTTACTAATAATGTGCACATTAATCAGACGCAGCCAGATAATTTCCATAATGACCAGCGCAATCCACCAAGAGCAGTGCAAATTACAGCATACTTTAAGACTTTTTTGGACGTTAAATAATGGCACAAATACCAGTAATTCAACAAGCGCAAACGTTAGTAAAATGCTTTGCACAATTCATTTTAATACTATTGTCCCATAAATTTTGCGTCTGAAAAGGAAACACATACAAATGCATATTCAATAAGGTCAGAAACAAAAATATCTGTGTCCACACCTTTTCAGCGCTAACTCTTCACTGCGGGGCTTTAGTAAATCTTGACAATACTATTTTAACGCCAAAAGATGGTTTGCGCTGGTGCAAGCTGTTAGTAAATCTGGCTCCAAATCTCGGTAACACTGGCATTCGAGATAAGAAGCTATGATCAGTGGACCCTCTTTAACTGGTTGGTAGATCTTTGTGCGTGTGATGATGGATAACAAGAACGGGACAAAAAGGAGGAAGGAGAGAGAATGGTAGCAGCTAATGTTTTCTTTCACACTCACATATTTTTGCATCTAGAGACACCGAAATCTGCAGGAGTTTGGCAAGTGCGCTGCAGGCGTTTGTTTTTCAGCAATCACCCGTCATGTTAGCACGACTGCCTTCTTATTTCACACCACAAAAGGCAAGAAGCATTTTTGAAATTAATCAACTGGACAATTATTCAATTACCGCTCACACACTGAGATAGTTATGAATGCTTGAAACGAAAAGCAGTTTAGACCTACAACTCATTTGGCTCATCCAAAATGCCATGTCTGTAGGACATTCAATCAAAACAACAAAAGAGAAAGAAGGCATTTACACTGCTTTTTTTGGACAGTCTTGTGGGACGGGGATTCAGAACATTTGTGGTACTGCATGAAAGGCCTGCGTATATTTTCCCTCTATACCTCGCTGGTGAGGCGAGTGTCTTTCTAGATAAGCCTTGAGCTAATTAGCATGTTGGATTGTACAGTGCTCCGAAAGAAAAGAGGCACTGTCAGAGCACCCGAATCCTGCGAGCATTCACAGTTCATGATTCTAAAGTTTTCCAGCAGTTATTTTTAAGTGGCAGCTAATGCGGGAAAACACACGGGACTCTGAGGTGTTGGTGTGTGGCATTCTTTTGTGTGAAAGCGTGCGCTCAAAATATGTCTCAACAACTTCAGGTCTATTTTCAACTTCGGTTTCTTGTTCTTGTTCGTTGGCTGCCTCCAATTTCAATTCTCTATCTGGCGTTTTCTGTCTCTTACCTCTCTCACAGGTATTACGTCTGTGTGGTTGGGCTTATCTACTTTCTGCCTTTGCTCATCATGGGTTGCGCTTACCTGGTGGTGGGATGCACTCTCTGGGCTAGTGAGATTCCTGGAGACTCTTCGGACCGCTATCGAGAGCAGCTAACCGCCAAACGGAAGGTCATTAACTGTAGAGCGATTTGCATAAAAGCTTAAGGGTGTGTTCACACTTGTAGCTCAGTTCGTTTGGTCCATTTGGTCTGGACCAAAAAGGAAATTGGTAAATTTGGTCCTGATTTGCTTAGCGTTCACACTGGCATTTTTGACAGCGAACCTAAAGATACCGAACCTAAAGGCATACTGATATGTTCACAACCTGACTGGTCAGGTTGAATGACGTGTATTTCGTAACGGAACACCCCAAGCAAAAGGAAAAGGTGCATTCGATGTCAATTCGAACCGCACCAGACTTCACTTGGAAGTGGACCGAGACCCATCTTTTTAGCTGCTGGTCTTCAGATGCCAGCGTTCCCACTTACTCAAATGATGCCCACTAACAGAACAATCGCATTTTAAGTGTGAACACACCCTACATGTCAGTCGCCTTGCTGAAAAGACCAGCTTGGATGGATAGTAACCTAACAACATTTACCTGATGAAGTTAACCTTATGTTAAAGTTCAGTGAACAAACCAATTTTGCTGGTCTTTTCAACAAGACCATGTAGGAACACAACTATTGTTTACTTTAGGTCACTAGGTAGGCAACTAATCCATGTCTTTAACTTACTTCAGTTCCTTCTACTTTGACTTCCGTAGGTGGTGAAGATGATGATTGTCGTTGTGTGCACCTTCGCCATCTGTTGGCTGCCCTACCATGTCTACTTCCTGCTGCACCAGTTCCTTCCCCACTTGTTTGAGGAACGGTACATCCAGCAGGTGTACTTAGGAATTATGTGGCTTGCCATGAGCTCCACCATGTACAATCCCATCATCTACTGCCTTCTCAATGACAGGTAAGAGTTGGTTTAGGGCAGGGGTGTCCAAACTCAGTCCTGGAAAACCACTGTCCTGCAGAGTTTAGCCAAAGCCACTAGAAGGTAAGCCTGCAACCTTTAGCCAAAAAAAGCATAACAGCTAATGCTTTCGGTTTGGGAAAGGAGACCAGATGCTATTTTTTGTGAATGGATGTCAATGGAGAGGAGGGTTCACTATGCTGAATAAACATCTTTCAGAGGCTTATCATTTAATGAATCAACAGCCTATCGGCTAATTTTCAATGTTCAATGTTTTACACTAAACAGTACTTTTGGATTTAACTATTTTTAGAGTTTACACCGCAAAAAATGCAGTTTTATCAAAGAATTCACAGACTTTTTACAAAAAGTGGGATTCAACTTGCGGCACTTCTCATTCATTCCTATGGTATCTGTAAACGCCGACTGAGTGTCACACAACTCTTGACTTGAATTCAGTGACAGCAAGGCTGTAATGTGATTTTTTTTTATTTATTTACTCTTCTCTGAGGTACACTTATAATGTTATCAATATTTTTACATCAAAACACAATTAAGAATAGGCTCCTTTCTGTCCTGCTTTTATCCCCTCTCAACAGAACACTCTGTTTGAATAGGTGTGGCGGATTGTAGACTTGAAAGTAAACGTCCACTGCTATGATTGCTAACAGCGTGCATTCATTCCTCACAAATGGAAGCCATTGTTATTTAGGTTTAAAGCACATAAATACTAGGGATCTGAACGCATCGCTATTCTCTTTGGAATCGATTCTGAGCTTAGATTTTAACAGCATTTGGCGCTCTAATCTAGTTTAAATCCGCACACTCAAACGCTCAGAAGAAGAGTGCTGAAGAGAATTTGTGTGTTCGGGCGAGTCATGTAATTTCACCTCGGCTCAGAATGCTTTCATGACGCGAGATTAATTTAAACAAAGCGCACTGTGAACACCCTTGTAATTCACTTGAACCTTTTCAAATTGTATGAATGATTATTTTAGGTTCAAGTGTGTGTAAGGATTTGGAAACAAGCAGAGCACGACTGTTTCTAAAGCAAAAGAATCGATGCTGAATCATTTCTTGATTCACACTGCAATGATTTATCGTCCCATTTCTAATAAATACATATAGTACATATCAAATAATCTCTATAAAGAGACAAACCAATAGTGACCACTTAAATGAAAAGTTACTCACACTTTTGTTGCGACATCACTGTCAGATCCAATATAGGCAGCACAGCATCATCTTTTAGTTTCAATCTTTTTGAAAATCCCGCGTGGAATCCTGTCGCTCTGGTTACTAACGTAACCTCAGTTCCCTGAGATAAGAGAATGAGGGCTGCGTCACTGATACTACAGATAAATGTAAACGAATTTGTGGTAAAATGATGCACACAAAGGACTGAGTTCTTACTGACGTGGTCTGGAACTTCATTAAAAAAAAAGTTCATCTAGTCTTTCCTAACGTCCTGTTGTTTTCATAGCCATCTTTTTCTTTTGGTTTCTGTGTAGACCTGCACTTTCACCTCTCTGGTTAACATTATGTGCGAATCGGTGGGCAGGGCTTAACAGGCAGCGATGTCGATCTTCTTCTGCAGAGGCGGAGCTTAATCTACCCATTACATCATACATAGGAACATTCCAAAAGCTGTCGTTTTGGCACACTGCCTTCAATATAAGCTGTTTTTAGACTAATGACAAAGTTCTGAAACTTACAGGACGTTTTATAGTACAATGACCTCTTATATGTCAAAAGATCAAGGCAATTTTGGTTTCTCAGTTCATCACCCTTTTAAGGCACACATGATCCAAGTTGACCATTATGCTTTCTCACATAGTAAGAAATACAGACCTTCTCATCTCCCAATAGTAAGGCAATCTCTGGTTTAGCTCCAACCCTAATTGAACACACCTTAACGAACTAATCAAGCTCTTACTAGGCATGCTAGAAACTTGAGGCAAGTTGGAGCTAAATTCTGCAGGACACCGGCCCTCCAGGACCAAGGGGCAAACATTTCAGGTTCAGGGGCAAACATTTCAGAGGGTATCATTATGCAAAACTCTGTGCAGGTTTCGAGCTGGATTCCAGCAGGCATTCTCCTGGTGTCCTTGTGTCCCTCAAGGCTCATATGAAGGTCTGGAGCTCAAGTCAACTCGCTATCTTCAGACGCAAGCCAGCATTTACCGCGCCAGCCGAATGGAGACCACAGTATCCACCGTGATGCCGGTTACCGAAGGGGACCTTCAGGAGAATACAAATCGATGTTCCATAGATCTCACATCTAACGGTTCTTCACAAAGCGCCTCCAAGACTGTATCAGAGTCATCCAGCTTCTATTCTAGCAACAATTTAGCTTGAGAGGGAATGTAGAAAATACATTCAGTGTTAAAGTACCAATCCTGTGAGGAGAAAGGCAATTGATACACGTTCCAGGGAATGTTCTAATGTGAGAAACAACAAACCAAAACAGGTGTGAAAACATCATAGTATATCAGTCAACATAACATCGGAAGACTGTGGAGCATTAATGTTATCGTTGTGTTTAGCCAACTTCACCCAACACAGAGTTCGCCCATCAACTTACCCAATCAGCATTTGCTCCAGGAGCAAGTGGGTTTGTTTAGGAAAACTTGTCCAGCTGATCTCCTTGACTACGATCTGTCTGTCGTTACTGCTGGTTGTTGAAGATACGACATGAAGGGTTTGCACCTGTTGGTGCATATTACTGGACTACGAAGGCGACAATGTAAAGGATTTGTCTGGAAGGCAGAGGGTCATGATATATATAGCACAGCGAGAGAGAGAAAAATGGACTTTGTACTAACATAGCTACTTCCATTTATATCGCCGTTAATTCTCTGTTAAATCCAGAGTTTATTATTAGCATGTTGTTGAGTATCAGTCGCAGCTGCACTGACTTAGATACATTTTTTGGGGGTTTTTAGTCTTATCATTTTAAGACTATCATTGAATGTATACTTAAATAACAGTGCAATTTTTGTAAATGAAAACCTAAGACTTGTTTTGTGGCAACCAACTGTATTATTTCAAACACAAAGTGTAAAACAGACATTCAGGCATAGATATTCATAGATATTGTGCATTGAAACTATAATTGCATGTCTATTTTAATATATATCTAGCTATACAGCTTGTACAAAAGTTATCTGTCATTATCATTATCAAAATCTAGATTCCATTATTTAGATTATTTTAATTTGAGGTCCATTTTCTCGCACTGTGGTTGTTGTACATCTGTGTATAATATCATGATGTTGTTTGGCGTGGCTTGTGCTCACTTTACATGCCTTTTCAGCTCAAAATTGTAGAGGCTCTTGCTTTGTTGGGCAGGTGTGAGAGCTGCTTTGATGCCTGCAGAGGAACAAAAGAGCAGCGATGTTGCACCTTTTGAACTGCTCTGCAGCTGCATGCACTAGCATGATATCTCAGCCCTCTTAATGGACACATGTTAAAACAGACAGAAGCACAGTACTGGTTAGACTTGCTTTTACATAGTACAAAAAATCACCAGCTGCATGTTCTCATCTGTTTACCTATTTGAGTTGTGTTGTATTCATTGTCCCAACTGGATTTTTAAAAGGCCAAATATTTTACCATAAACTCAATTTTTTGGGACCATAATTTGAAGGTTATGCATCATATAAGATATATACACTGAAAAATTTTTGTTAACATACTGCAATTTAATTATTACAGGTTTGCATTTCACTGTTTTTACTCAGTCTAAGGAATACAGAATCTGTTTTGTGCAAGTAAGTAAATGCATGTTAACATTGAGTCTATAACTACAGTAGCATCATGTTTACACGGCATGCATACAACGGCAATAAATTTAAGGATTAGTTCACGTCCAGAATAAAAATTTTCAGATAATTTACTTACCGCCATGTCATCCAAGATGTTCATGACTTACTTTCTTTAGTCAAAAAGAAATTAAGGTTTTTGAGGGAAGCATTCCTGGATTTTTCTCCATATAGTGGACTTCAATGGGAATCAACAGGTTGAAGGTCCAAATTTTTTCAGTGTTTCAGTGCCACTTCAAAGGGTTCTACACAATCCTAGCCAAGGAATAAGAATCTTATCTAGCGAAATGTTCTGTCATTTTCTTAAAAAAAAAAAAATTACAAATTTATATAGTTTTTAACCACAAATGCTCATCTTGCACTAGCCCTGCAATGTAGAGGTCTTCATGAGTCCAAAAATTCATACCCAAACCCGAAGAGACCCGTGCGCAATCATATTTCAAAGGAAGCCGGCGCCACGGTCTTGCTTTTATGGAGTATTTGCATTTATTCATGTGCAGTTGGATTAGATATCATGTGGTGGACTGTCATTATTTTGGCTAATGCAAGACACTACTGAATGATGCACATCAAAGTGGATTTAGAAGTGGGTATACACAAAGCCCACTGAAGTGGGTACGCCGTATACCTGCGTATACCCTGCACTGCATCATCGTGCATGTTCAATAACAGGTGTGTCTCTTCTTAAGTAAAAGAAAATGATACAAAACATATGCTTAAAGCTCCACCTAGTTAATCTTATGAAGCTCATTAACTTCACGTCAAGCATGTTTTTTTTCCCCACCTTATTTCCCGCTCACAATTTTCTCATCCTAATTTTACAAGTTGCAACTTACAAAACACACGCAAAGTGCTGACCGACACTGATCACTGGTGGGTGCGGTGTTCTCCGATCAATTTGGGTATTACACACAATTATTGTTAAACAGACCCGGGACCCGAGGTAATAGACTGAGACCCGACCTGGACTCGGCTGACCATTTAAAATATAGACCCGAACCCTTACAGGTCACGGGTCCTCTGTGAAGACCTCTACTGAAATGCACGTCTTCACACTTTACGTAATCACGCTGGAAAAGTCACGTGTGATTAGTTCTTTGTCTGTGTACTCCAGCTCAAAAATGTTCACCTTTAACTTCAAAATCACCTTTAACCTTTAACTTTTTTTGTAAAGGTGTTTGACTTTCGTTGCACATTCACTTTCGTAAACACATGGTCGGTACTTCCACCTACGTCACACATGCATGATCATGTGATGCATGAAGTTGAGCTAATGCATGATGAGCATCTGTGGTTAAAAAGTATACACTTTTTTTTTTCCCCCAAAATGAATGACTGTTTACTAGATAAGACCCTTATTCCTCAGCTGAGATTGTGTAGAGCCCTTTGAAGCTGCATTGAAACTGTAATTTTGACCTTCAACCTGCTGGCTGAAGTCCATTATATGTTGAAAAAAAAAATAAAAAAAAATCAAGGAATGTTTTTCTCAAAAACCTTGATTTCTTTTCGACTGGAAAAAGAAAGACATGAACATCTTGGATGACATGCGGGTGAGTAAATTATCAGGAAAATTTAATTCTGGGAGCAAACTAATCGTTTAACTGGCATCTTCTCTTAACATGAGAACAGTAGAGCTGTCAGTCAATAAATGAAAAACTGACAGCTGAGTAACTGGTGTTACTTTTTTAAAAAAGTTACTCAGATATTTTCTTTTAAATTAACAAGTAATACATTACTCTACTAGTTACTTGAAAAAAGTAATCTCATTTTGTAACTTATGTTACTTGTAATGTGTTACCCACAACACTGACAGCATCAATGGACAAAAATTTACATTCAATCATTTAATAAAATTTTAACCAGAGTTCTACTAAGGCTGCTGACACCAGAAACTTTAGAGACCACAAATTCAACTCATACCTTTGGCTGAGCCAGAAAGAGTTTTTAAGTACCACAGAGCCGCATATATTACACATAGCATTTAAATTATTCTGATTTATGTACATATGATGTATGTAATCTGTTCTTGTGTATAAAATGAAGCTATTGCTTGTCTGTTTAAAATACTGGATAGTGTAGGAGTTTTAAATTTATAGCTTTATATTATATTAGACTGAAATGGAGGAAACATTACTGTGTACTTTGAGGCTTAGCATTGCTTGATTATATTCTGCAAATGTAAATTTTAAATGGCTTTTGTTTGCCTCTCTGCTTTGCTCAATAAAAGTATAAGAAACCATTACCATATTCAAATGATATATATTTTAAGCAATATAAGGAAGCAATAATTCCAAACTTGGGCTGTGACTAACGATTATTGTAATCTGTGAATTATTCGGACAATTAATCGAGTAATTGGAAAATTATAATTATTTTTTTTTGTGGTAATAAAAATAGACCTAAGTGATCAATGACTTAAAATACATATGTAATAACAATGAGGCAATAATAATTAGTTCAAATAAAGTATCAAAAGCAAGTAATCATACGGTTTTATTGAACAAAACTGTTAAAATACATAATATACTATAAACAATAGAGCTATGTATAACACATTATGACAAACGCCTGCAGAGGGCGCCAACAGCCTGGCGATTGTTTTTACACTTTACTGGCGATCTAATCATTGTTTAATATTGACTAAACATTTAATTCAAATGTCCACTTAATCTTTAATATTAGGCCATTTCTTTATGATAGAAAAGCTACAGCCAATGTAATTTCTTGAATATGTGGACATCAAAACGTGTAAACTCAGAGTGAGGGTTTAAACTTTTATTTTGAAATCACGATAAAAAGTTGAACAACTGAACTGTTTTCGGAGGTTTACAAATGATTTGGATTGAATCATAGCGTTTGTGGGTTTAACATGTGGAATACGCCACTTTCGGTATTTTGCCCATTACTCTATTAAATGGGCAAAATGCAATCAAGGATTTTTAAAAATTGAATACCCAAATAGAATAGAGGAATTGTTGCAGCCCTATTCCAAACTTAAAAAAATTATTTTTTTAGCCTCTAAAATGTTTTTTTCTTTTCTGGTGGTGTAGCCAAGCAAGCTTAGGTGGGGAAGATTAATATTAGCCATTAATATCCTAGCGTACTTTTCACAATCCAATCATCTGATGACTAAAAATTCTATCCAAATGTTATGTGCAGCTGAATATTCTGCTTTACTCAGAATTATGGAAGTTAAATATTTAAAATCCATTAAGGATCATTCATAAAGCTTCTGAAATTGGTAAATCTGTTTAGAAAAAATATTTTAAGAATTTCCTGATGATTAACACAGCTGCATGTCATCCCAGATGTTCATGTCTGTCTTTCTTCAGTTAAAAAGAAATTTGGTTTTTGAGGAAAACATTCCAGGATTTTTCTCTATATAGTGGACTTCAGTGGTGGCCAACGGGTTAAAGGTCCAAATTGCAGTTTCAATGCAGCTTCAAAGGGCTCTACACAATCCCAGCCAAGGAATAAGGGTCCTATCTAGCGAAACAATTGGTCACTTTCTATAAGAAAGAAGAACTAACAATGCGTGACCTTTTCAGCGTGATTACGTTATACGTGAAAAACTGCATGAGCATTGCAGAGCTAGTGCAAGACGAGCATTTGTGGTTAAGATATATATTTTTTTTTTAGAAAATGACCAAATGTTTCAATAGACAAGACCCTTATTCCTCGGCTGGGATCATGTAGAGCCCTTCGAAGCTGCAATTTGGACCTTCAACCTGCTGATGCCCATTGAAGTCCACTATATGGAGAAAAATCCTGAAATGTTTTCCTCAAAAGCCTTAATTTTTTTCGACTGAAGAAATTGAAAAATGAACATCTTAAATGACATGGGGGTGACCAAATTATCAGGAAATTTTAATTCAGGAGTGAACTAAACCTTTAAGTTAATGTAAATAAACGAATGTAATATGAAATATTTAAAATCCCCACAAAAACCAGCCATGATTCATTAGAAAATGAAGGTGATAGTACAAAGCTGAGACAAATGGTCAGATATTATGGTCATTTGTCTCAGCCCCGAATGAACCAGTATGAAAAACGTACAGAAGATAAATGAAATCAAGGCTGTGAGGGAATATTTGAGACAGCAGCAATGCTGTAATCTCTACGTCCAGACACTCTTCTGAGTGTACATGTATTCGTCAGCCTGAAGCAGTATATTATAGCAAAATATAACAATATCCATTTGTTACCTCCATGTCTTGAAAGCCGAAACCATTCAGAATGAGCAAAATTTAGAAGCCACAGCACTGCAATGAGCTAGACACTTTGACTGTGTTGAATCAAAGTTCCTCAGCCTTTTTCATCCCTAAATATTCCCTGTCTAGAGACAAACTGCAACTGTGCTGTACTTCAGACAGGTAATATTTCTAAAACCATTGCTACTAATACTACATCAGGCTGTTCTGACAACAATAAGAACATCCTGCCAAGTTTCAGCGGTGTTCTCAATGGTCTTATTCACTGGGGAGAAAATGAAATCTGTTGGGTTCAATGTTGTCAAGGTATGTTGCGTGCTCTGACAAGATGTCTGGCATCGCCCTCCATCAATTGGTATGCCTCTTATTCTCTATATAGCAATGTTCACGTAGTGGATTGTATCAGGCTCTAATTTAATTTAGTGAACTTTTCATTGAACTGAAAAAGACAAAGCTTATACTTGTATAAAGAAGTGTTCAGAGACCTTTACACGTTTTTGCCAAAGATAAACTATAGGGATAGCTGCACTGTAGATACATCTTATGTATTGAACATCGGCTAGATTTGCAGAAAAATTGATTGTGATTGATAGTGTGTGAAGCCAAAATATAACAACAAAAAAAAAAGTAATATAATAAACTATAATAAATCTATGTTTTATTTGATTTTTATATTTTTTGCAGCACATAAAATATGTTATTTTAAATACAATAGAAATAGTCACTTCGATTTACATGAGAGAGAAAACCAGACAATAAATAAATAAATAAATAAATAAATAAATGTCATTTAGCATGTAAAAACATATATTTACAAAATTGTAATAAATACAAATATATATTTTTAAATTTTACATATACATACATACATACATACATACATATATATATATATATATATATATATATATATAAAATATTTAAGTTTTCTTCACAAAAATAATTTCAAGTTTAATAAGATAATTTGCTGCTTTTTAATTTGCATTAAAAGGAATGGAGGACAATAAATGAATAAAATGATTATTCAAAAATAATAAATGAATAAACATAATATATAATATAATAATATAATAAATGAACATAAAAAATAAATGAAAGAACAAGAAAATAAATGTAAAGATAAATACAAAAAAATAACAAAGGAAAGGTAATGAAAAATTTTACAACATTTTACAATATTACAAATGAACTATATTGGCTTTTGTCAAATCATTTATTTATTTATGAATTTATTTATTTTATTTACTTTCCTGTTATTACATTTATTTATCAATATATTTATTTATTTATTTACTTTTTTCTGCAGGTTTAGTTCTCCATAGGAAATTACTATAATAATAATAAATAAATAATATAATAAAAATATAACAATAATAATAATTTAAAAAAAAACTTTGCTGAGCCTTGCAGTGTAATATTATAACAAAAATTATAACAAAAAATGTAATATAATAAACCATAATAAATATATGTTTGTGGCTGCACATAAAATATGTTCTTTAGAATACTTAGATTTACATGAGAAAGAATATGCATCCAAAATTTTAATACATACAAATATATATTTTAAAATTATAAAAAAAATAAAAATAAAAAGTTTTTTAAATATAATTTTTACAAATATTTTTAAATATTTAATTTTTTTCACAAAAACAATTTATTAGTTTAATATGAATAAAAAGAATATACAAAAAAATAATAAATAAATATAATTTAATATCATATAATATAAATACATTAATAAATACATTTAAAAAGAGTTGTAAATAAAGTTGTAAATAAATGTAAAAATACATACAAAAAAATAATACATGAAAGAAAGGTAGTAAAAAATAAATTCAGTATTAAATTTTGTTACAAATGAACTATACTGGCTTTTATCACGTCATTTGTTTATTTATTTTCCTGTTATTACATTTATTTATTTATTTTAATTTCTACAGGTTTGGTCCTCCATGGGAAATTACTATAATAATAATAATAATAATAAATAAATAAAAATAGAATAAATTAATAATAATAATAAAGAAACCTTGCTTAGTCTTGCAGTGTAACCAATATACTGTCAGAATAAAAGAACAGCAGCTTGTACCCATAAAAGGACAAGTATTTAACCCTATAATATGCATATTAGTACCTCAGAGTAGTAATATGTACCCTTAAGGTACTACTGTAAACCTTTTAAGAGTAAAAAGGAAGAAAGATGCCCCTTTGAAGGTACTGGCAGCTATTCACCCAGTGATGCCTCTGAATTCCAAACATATGATAGAGAACACTAAAGTCCACACGGTCTCTTTTTCAGACCTGCTCTCCAACGCCGTATCAAAGGACAGAATATGATTTACCTTGAAAGGATCTTTGAGCATCACTCACTCGACAAGAGGCTCCCCGGGACCTGTTACGCACAGAGAGTTGTGTTAATTTAAGTCTTGATATAATCAGATGCTACAGTGACATCTTCAGCTGAAGTGGCGAGGCGGGGCACCGCTTGTCTTTGATAACCTGTCATTCAATCTTTTGAATGGCTAAATGGGTTTTAATGATATGCTTTATGGAGTCCAAGCAGACATATCAAAGAATGCCTCTTTAACAAAATGATTAATCACAGCACCCCAAGCCATCTGCATAGAATAATTATAATTATACATACTATGCCCTGACTGATGAAGCCTAGTAGCTGTCTGCGTTTACAATATTCGGTTATTAATAGCGAATCATGAAGATTAGCAAGATAGATAGAGGCAAAATATGCAAGAGCAGTGCATTAAAATGCTTCATCTGCCTCTTCATCATCCTCTCTCCATGCTTCAAACTAAACAAATGGGCTAAACACAGTAATGGAAAAAAGAGCAGTTACGCTCAATGCACTAAATAATTTTATTGATGTGTTATGCCGAATTTTAGCGAGCTGTAATCCTCTTAGCGAATGATATCTGTGGCCCTGAGTATCTAAATTGACTCGGTGACAATAGAGCGCTTACAAAAGTAAAAATCCCATTCATTTTCTCCATAGACAAATTGATTTTTGGCAATAAACTATGAACCTTTAAAGGCGGATTGAGGTTGTTAAGAGATGAAATATGCTTCTGGAGAAGCCCCAATCATAAATCAATGTGATTTCATCTTTATTAAAAAATGAAACATATAAATAAAAAAAAATATTCTGAAAAGAAATCCACCAATTAGAAAAGTCACTGTTTACAATTTTGAAAAAAGAGCTACGACCAGTGACTCTGAAGTGTGAAGCAATTGAGTTTTGCTACTGAAACATCTTACATATATGATAGTGTGTGTATATATATATATATATATATATATATATATATATATATATATATATATATATATATATATTTTTTTTTTTTTAGTTTTTGAACAGTTAGATTTTTATTGTTTTTTAAAGAAGTCTTTTCTGCTCACCAAGCCTGCATTTATTTGATCCACATAGCAAAAACAAATAATTTTACTATTTAAATAACTGTTTTCTATTTGAATATATTTTAAAATGTAATTTATTCCTCTGATTTCAAAGCTGAATTTTTAGCATCATTACTCCAGTCATGTGATCCTTCAGAAATCATTCTAATATTCTGATTTGCTGCTCAAAAAACATTTATTATTATTGTTATGTTGAAAACAGTTAAGTAGATTTTTTGTTAGGATTCTTTGATTAATAGAAAGTTTGGAAAAACAGCATTTATCTGAAATAGAAATTGTTTGTAACATTATAAATGTCTTTATCATCACATCAGTTTAAGCATCCTTGCTTAATAAAAGTAAATAATAATAATATTTTTATTATTACTATTATACTGACTCCAAGCTTTTGAATGATACAGTGTATAATGTTACAAAAGCTTTTTATTTCAGATAAATGCTGATCTTTGGATCTTTTTATTCATCAAACAATCCTGAAAAAATAATTACTGAACTGTTTTAAATATTGTTAATAATAATAATAACAATAAATGTTTGAGCAGCAGATCAGCATATCTGAATGATTTCTGAAGGATCCTGTGACAGTAAAGACTGGAGTAATGATGCTGAAAATGTAGCTTTGATCAAAGGAATAAATTGCATTTTAAAATATATTCAAGAAAGCAGTTATTTTAAATATCAAAAATATTAAAACATTTTACTGCTTTTGCTGTACTTTGCGTCAAATAAATGCAGGCTTGGTGAGGCTCGCTTGTTTAATGGCACTACTTGAAACACTGCTGCTGTCAATAATCAATACTGGGTAAATGAAACAAGCTAATCTCAATCAAAAGATCAAAATCAATATTCTTCTCCTTTTTTCACAGATTACATATGGTTCCGTGAATATTATATACAATATATGGAGAGTAACATAGCAAAAAAAAAAAAAAAAAAAAAAAAAAAGACATAGAAAGCAAGCATAACACATGAAGTTAGTCGAAAACCAGTAAACATGTCAATGTGCTTATTGTCATGAATAAGCACAATAAGCTTATTGTTGTTGTCACATCGAAAAAAAAAATTACTTCCTTCATAATATATATTTCTACAATACTGTAATGTTTTTGAAAGAAGTCTCTTATGCTCACATAGGCTGCATTAATTTAATCAAAAATCCAATAAAAACAGTAATCTTGTGAAATATTATTACAATTTAAAGGAACTTTGTTCTATTTAAATATATTATAAAATGTAATTTATTCCTGTGATGCAAAGCTGAATTTTCAGCATCATTACCCAGTCTTCAATGTCACTCGATCCTTCAGAAATCAGTCTAACATGCTGATTTGCTGCTCAAGTAACATTTCTGACTATCAACAATGCTAAAAAATATTGCTTAACATTTTAATATGAAATGATATTTAATATTAAAGTTATATAATAATAATATTTAATATTAATAATATATAACTTTTCTTTGATAAAGTTAATGCATCTTTGCTGAATAAAAGTATCAATTGCTTTTCAATAATCATAATTATCCCAAACCTTTGAATGGTATGTATTTTTCTTCGTTATTTATTTATTTTTTGTGATAGAATGTGACCTGGACATGTTTTCTTGGATATATTCTGCATCAGCATTAATATTCTATGTCTACACCTCACTACAATTTTACACCAGACTTTGGTCACTCCTGGGTTCCAGACATCAAAGATGTTGGAAGGGCGGCCACAATTACATTTAGGTTTGATGTTTCTTAAAGGGATGACCTGCGTCTACCCTTTGGACGTCAAACCCCACCACTCCAGCACGGGGTGGTAAACAGCAGCCAAACTACTATCAGACACAACAGGAATACAAACACCAAATCGCTCAGATGAACACTGACTACGTTGACTCGAAGAGACATGAAAGGCATGGAAAAAAAATTAAACTGAGACAAACCAAATGTCCCAACAGGTAGCACGCGCATGTTATCTTCTCATTGCGTTTGATGGACACAAACAACTGGCGTCCACAAATAGAGCAATCTATGGACTGGACAGAACCCAACGGAGCTCATTAGATATTTGAAGCGTGTTTTCTCTTTGCATTCAGCTCTTGAAGGATTGCTGCCTGGGTTGCCAAATCTGGTTTAGTGTTATTCTGCCTGAACCGAGGAGCTCAGGTTAAATCTAAGAAATATAAATCTCTACACCACCCACAAAGTAGCAGAGCATTGCAATAGAGTAGTGGGGTTTGTTTAAAGGAAAAGTTCACACAAAAATAAAACTTTGCAAAATATAATCACCATCAGGCCACTTAAGATGTACATAAGTTGATTCTTCACTTGCTCATCAATGGATCCGCTGCATTGAATGGGTGCTGTCAGAATGAGAGTCAAACAGCTGATTAAACATCACAATAATCCACAAGTATACAGAACATTTAATTCTATATTTGAGATACGGTTCATTTAGGTGTCTGTATACAGTGCTGTATTTCACATGCAAGACAGCTTTGTGGCCATGACACCACAAGCTACGGTAATCAGCAGCGTGGGTCAAGGAAACACAGAGACGTGAGTCCCCTCAGGACATGTGACTGAAGCACGGAAAAGGTCACGTCTACACGTATGCCAACTTCATCGATTGAACTGCCGTCAAACAGACAGCCTTTTCTCTTTCTGCATGTTTTATTTTAAATGTTGGAGGAGTCCTGATGACCTGCATTGGTAAAGTGTTAACCCTCATGTTCTGTTTGGGATCTGGCAGACCCCAAGGACCTTTATATACATCAAAACATACTTAAGATTGATGCTTTAGGCTGACACTTATTGGCTTTTGCTAATCTTATGAAAACTGATTCTAAACCAAATTTCAACTTGCTTTAAACGTCATCCATGCAAATAATATATTATTAGTACAAGCTTTAATTTGCATTTTTTTTATTAAAATACTAAATTGTCCCTAGCAATATTTTCGATTAAACAATTAAACATACAGTGGGTACAGAAAGTATTCAGACCCCCTTAATTTTTTCACTCTTTGTTATATTGCAGCCATTTGCTAAAATCATTTAAGTTCATTTTTTTTCTTCATTTATGTACACACAGCACCCCATATTGACAGAAAAACACAGAATTGTTGACATTTTTGCAGATTTATTAAAAAAGAAAAACTGAAATATCACATGGTCCTAAGTATTCAGACCCTTTGCTGTGACGCTCATATATTTAACTCAGGTGCTGTCCATTTCTTCTGATCATCCTTGAGATGGTTCTACACCTTCATTTGAGTCCAGCTGTGTTTGATTATACTGATTGGACTTGATTAGGAAAGCCACACACCTGTCTATATAAGACCTTACAGCTCACAGTGCATGTCAGAGCAAATGAGAATCATGAGGTCAAAGGAACTGCCTGAAGAGCTCAGAGACAGAATTGTGGCAAGGCACAGATCTGGCCAAGGCTACAAAAAAATTTCTGCTGCACTTAAGGTTCCTAAGAGCACAGTGGCCTCCATAATCCTTAAATGGAAGATGTTTGGGACGACCAGAACCCTTCCTAAAGCTGGCCGTCCAGCCAAACTGAGCTATCGGGGGAGAAGAGCCTTGGTGAGAGAGGTAAAGAAGAACCCAAAGATCACTGTGGCTGAGCTCCAGAGATGCAGTCGGGAGATGGGAGAAAGTTGTAGAAAGTCAACCATCACTGCAGCCCTCCACCCGTCGGGGCTTTATGGCAGAGTGGCCCGACGGAAGCCTCTCCTCAGTGCAAGACACATGAAAGCCCACCTGAAGGACTCCAAGATGGTGAGAAATAAGATTCTCTGGTCTGATGAGACCAAGATAGAACTTTTTGGCCTTAATTCTAAGCGGTATGTGTGGAGAAAACCAGGCACTGCTCATCACCTGTCCAATACAGTCCCAACAGTGAAGCATGGTGGTGGCAGCATCATGCTGTGGGGGTGTTTTTCAGCTGCAGGGACAGGACGACTGGTTGCAATCGAGGGAAAGATGAATGCGGCCAAGTACAGGGATATCCTGGACGAAAACCTTCTCCAGAGTGCTCAGGACCTCAGACTGGGCCGAAGGTTTACCTTCCAACAAGACAATGACCCTAAGCACACAACTCCGTGACTGTTCTTGAATGGCCCAGCCAGAGGCCTGACTTAAACCAAACTGAGCATCTCTGGAGAGACCTAAAAATGGCTGTCCACCAACCACCATCCAACCTGACAGAACTGGAGAGGATCTGCAAGGAGGAATGGCAGAGGATCCCCAAATCCAGGTGTGAAAAACTTGTTGCATCTTTCCCAAAAAGACTCATGGCTGTATTAGATCAAAAGGGTGCTTCTACTAAATACTGAGCAAAGGGTCTGAATACTTAGGACCATGTGATATTTCAGTTTTTCTTTTTTAATAAATCTGCAAAAATGTCAACAATTCTGTGTTTTTTTTTTTTGTCAATATGGGGTGCTGTGTGTACATTTAATGAGGAAAAAAAAAAGAACTTAAATGATTTTAGCAAATGGCTGCAATATAACAAAGAGTGAAAAATTTAAGGGGGTCTGAATACTTTCTGTACCCACTGTATGTGTACGTAACCACTGTTGTAATTTTGGCCACATCCTAAGCAGATCTCACCACTACCTGAGAAGTTAAAGTTAATATGTGCTTTCAAAGACACACATTTAATACACAGGCAAAGTAAAAACATAAGGTAGCTGAAGTGTTTAAAACATACATGCACAGTTTAGTTGAATGATATAGTTGACCCTTTTTACGCGGTTTTGTGTTTAACTGCTTCTCCCAATTTCTCTTTTACATTGACTATCACTCTACATATACTGATAAAATCATATTTTATATATCTTTCATTACAGTATAATGATATAGCATTCACTTCAGTGGTATGAGACTGGATGCTTTCACCTGATTTTCTATTGAACTGTCAACAACTGAATTGCAGTGGCCAAACCATTTCAAAAGGAGTGAATTAAGCTACAAACCTGTGAATTCAGCTACAAAGATGTTTCCATCTAACGTTTATTTTAAGATGCAGCTCTTCATACTAATGGAGTGTTTTACTAGTTAGCAGTAAACCGGTTACCTCACCTGAATATGTTCGTAGATTTGTTGTCTTCGATGTGGAAAGCAGTTATCTTCGGAAAAATGTATATTTTATTTGTAAACATCATACTTTTTCTCTTATTTCAGTTAATGTCATAAAACTAGTAAGCTAAGCTAGTAGTAGTACTGACGGTGTTGTGTAAACATGGCGGAAGACGCGAAAAGCGGAAGAACTGACAAACCGATTCAATTGAGTGAGTCATTTACGCTGGAAGTGCTCCGATTGATTCAAACTCGTGACTTTGATCTTTCAGATTAAACGATTCACTGGCAAATAAATAATAGATCAAAAGAGCCATTCATTTTCGACCTGGCTTGTAATAATTTTAAAAAGCAAGTACAGATGGGTAAAACGGAGTTCCAATCGGATCGTGTATCGCGAATCATTTGATTCAGATCGGGACTTCAAATCGCGAATCGTTTGAGTTAGATCGGAACTTTGGAACGGGTTCGCGAATCATTTGGTTCACATCAGAAATTCGGTGCAGGAACTCACGAATCTTTTGATTCAGATCGCAACTTCGAAACGGGTTCGCGAATCATTTCACCATCCGAATAATTCGCGCTCCGAACTCACGATCTGAAATGAACGTTGGCGAATTATTTGATTCACATCGGAACTTCTGAGCGCGAATCATTCAGATCGAGACTTCAGAGCGCGTTTTGAGATTCATACGATTTAGATCGGAACTTCGGAGAAGTTTCGTGAATGTTTCAGATCAGAACTTTAGATCGGGTTTGCAAATTATTTCACGAATGGAATGATTTTCGGTCCGTGCTCCAATCTGAAATGATGGTTCGCGAATCATTATTCAGATCGGAGCCTCGGAGCGCGGATCGCGAATCATTTGAGCTCGGAGTGCGAATCACTTGATTCAGATCGGGTTCGGTGAAAATCATTTGAATCAGATCGGAACTTTGGAGCCGGTTCGCGAATCATATGATTTAGACCGGAACTTCATAATGGTTATGTGAATCTTTTGATTCAACTCGGAATTTATGAGTGGGTTCGCGAATCATTTTGCGAATTGAATGATTCGCGATCCGCGCTCCGAAGTCAAGATGATGGTTCGTTTTTGTATAACAACAGTTTTACTACAAATATCATGGTTAAGTGGTTCGTGTTATATACACACACACCATAGTAAATATATAATATATATAAATATAAGCTGTCACTCGTCCCAATATATAATGAAATTTGAATACTATGATCAAAGCTCTGTAGCTTTTACTGTGGAGGCAATGATGAAATACTACAATGCAATGATTTTTTAGAAGTGAACAAATAAACAGATTTTTCATTTAATAATACTAGTAATACTAAAACAAAACGATGCATGGATAATCACGTAAACCTTCAGTTAAGTTGATTTAGTCCAGCAATTTAATTGATTAAGTCTTCATTAAAAATAGATAATTAGGTTTGAAAAAAACATAAAATATGAGGCTAATAAAAAAATTACTAAGTATATCATTGCGTTCTCTGGGGCACCAAACAAAGAGGTTTATCTGAAAAAAACAAACAAAAAAAAAACACATTTTACGTGTTTTTTATGTAAAATTGTTATTTTACTCTTTAAACTCACTTCAGGAACTTGTTTCTGTCAACAACTCCGACACATTTCCAGTATCTGTGTATTTCCTCACCATCGTTCTGTTCCGCAAGCATTACACAAACGGTGTTCAAAAGCATCAACAAAGTAAACAAATGATGAGCAACAGACCCAAGATTCAGTTGAACACAAACATCTCATGTTGTACTGTTTGTTACGCGCTGCCATCTTGCGGCGGTAAAAAGAACTGCGATTTTAAAAATGCCATTTGCTTTGCTGCCTATATGTAGATAAAACAAATGTGCCAGGACAGGATGATTCGATATTATTATTATAAATCTTATTATAGTTAGGCTATTCTTGCCAGCATGAATTATGAAGTAGGCCTAAATCTGTCCGAAATAATTATTAGGCCAACGTGCTTCATTTAACCAATATTCAATAACATTTGGCTGCTTTAGAAGAATTCAGAAATAAAACTAATAAAATTAAAATTAAAAACCATTAGTCTTAAAATATTTAAAATAAACACATTTCATCCCATAATAAACAGCAATCAAGAGAATCCAAACACAATGACACATTTAAGAATATTTTACATCCGTTACATACAAGTGCCTTTACACACAGAATACAGGAAACACGTATGCAGAGTATTGAGAAATGTGTGTTGGCTCAGCATTTTTTTTTTTTTTTGCTTTTAGAGGATGTTTCATTCAATGGCATGTTATTGTCACAAAGTGTTCATGGCATGTCCTTACAGAACAAAAGTGAAAGGTTACAAGATAAAAGGTTAAATATCTTCAAATAGTGTTTTTTTTCCTCTGAGAAAGTAGGGTTTGGAGTGGTTTTTTTTATATATATATATATATATATATATATATATATATATATATATGAATGCATCATGAAATTGTCTAGTATATTTTGTCCAGTATTTAATTTTCAAGTGTCAAAAAAATAACCCTTAAAAGGTTACATTGACCCCGCACAGCATTTCAGACCCAACCAATGGGCAAAAAACACACAAAGAAGGGAATGGCCTCACTCAGAGTTCATAACCCACATCAAATCCCTTCAGCACACTGAACAGTTTGTACTTAAACCAGTCCATTCATTCAACTCCAACACTCAATAAAATGAGTTTTATGTATTGTCCAGTGGATTGTGGGATTGTGAGTTTATTATGAAAGTAGGCTGTGATGTGGACAGTGACTTCAGCTTGTTGGGGTCTGTAGTAACGGGGTCTTTTCACTGGCTGAGCTGGACGGGTCCACATCTGTGCAGGGCTGACCAACCATCCTACTTTTTACCTGCAGGTGAAAAGAAGACCAAATGAGTACAACAACAACAAGTCCCAACCAAAATTAAAATGTCTCCACTGAACCACTTAAAACTGTTTAAACACAAATATAAAAACTTCACCTTTGTGACTTTTTATTTTTGGTTTAAAAAGAATTAATATAAAAACAAAAAATATATATTGGTTATATAATATATAATATTGGTTAATAAAAACTGCTTTTTGTTTGATAAATTTTAAGTTTGATTTGGCACAACAAAAGCAGAAAATAATGCACAATGTGCAATAAAGTATAAACAAAAAAATAATAATAAAATAATTGACATTAAAAAGTAAATTAACAAAAATACAGAAACATTTTTTTTGTAAAATAAATGTAAAAAAAAAAAAAAAAAAAGCTAACCAGTAACCAGGACTGGTTAACATTTGGTGCCACATTAATGGAGTTTTGCTTCTACTGAAAACATCTGTAAAATAAAATAAAATAAAATAAAATAAAATAAAATAAAATAAAATAAAATAAAATAAAATAAAATAAAATAAAATAAAATAAAATAAAATAAAATAAAATAAAATAAAATAAAATAAAATAAAATAAAATAAAATAAAATAAAATAAAATAAAATAAAATAAAAGCTTACAAATCAAAATTTCGTCAGAATTAGAGTCCAAACAGCTGATAAAAACACCAAAAAAAATCCACACCACTCTAGTCCATCAATTAACATCTTGTAAAGTGGAAAGATGCTTTTTTTGTAAGAAATACATCCATCATTAAGATGAAATTAAAATGTCTTGATAAATTTGTTTCTTACAAACATGTAGCTTTTCACCTGTAAATGTTAATTGATGGACTGGAGTGGTGTGATTTACTTGTGGATTATGATGTTTTTATCAGCTGTTTGGGCTCTCATTCTGACGGCACCCATTCACTGCAGAGGATCCACTGGAGAGCAAAAGATGTAATGCTACACTCAGTTTGTTGTCGGTGATACAGTTTTCTTCTAAGTAAATTTGAAATTTACATGTGTGGGGAAAGCCATTTGATTGTATTCTAAAATTAATAAAGACATGGAATAACATATCCTTGCATGACTTTTTTTTTTTTTTTTTTTTTTTTAAATAGCTTCTCAAAATTAGTACAGAAAAAAAAAAAAAAAAAAAAAAAAACTAACCTAAAAATTTGCAGAAATACTATATTATAAGGGATGTGTTCACTTCCAAAATAAAAAAATCCTGATAATTTACTCAGCCCAAGACGTTCATGTCTTTCTTTCTTCAGTCAAAGAAAATTAAGGTTTTTGAGGAAACATTACATATTTTTTCTCTATATAGTGGACTTCAATGAATGGGGATCAATGAATTGAAGGTCCAAGTTATTATTATTGTTATTATTATTATTATTATTATTATTAATATAGATTTTTATTTATAGGTGCCTTACATGACACGCAAGGACACCGTACATCAGTAAAACAACCAATCATCAAACAATAGGGCAACACAGCCTATCTACTAAACTAAACATACCTACCTACCTAACTAAAACATTACATAAAAGCCCGTCTAAATAAATAAGTTTTATGTCTAGATTTAAAAACCACAGGACTTTTATTAATAACTACAGGTACGAAGCAGCATAACCAAAAGCTTGTGACCCAACAGAAGTTGTCCAAGTGCATGGAAGCACAAGAGTGAATGCAGAGGCAGATCATAAGATACATGTAGGAGTATTTATACAAAGGAGATCTGATAAGTACAGTATGAGGAAGCCAAATTATTAAGAGCAAGATTTTAAAATTTATGCCATATTTATGCATGTAACAGAGGAAATAATTCGTGCAGCCGCATTATGTACTGGCTAACGTTTGTGTAAACATTTGGAAGGGAGTCCAAAAACAAGGAATTACAGTAATCAATTCATGATGTTATTAAAGTATGTACAAGGACAGCAGTACTCTTTGTTGAGAGTACAAGATGAAGACGATCAATATTTCACATATGGAAAAATGCAGAACGTGTAACATTAATATGTGCTTTAAATGATAAAGTACTGTCCAAGATGACACCCAGTTTTTTAACCTGTTTAGATATAGAAACAAAATTGCAGTTTTGACGCAGCTTCAAAGGGTTATACATGATCCCAGACGAGGAATAAGGGTCTTACCTACCAAAACTATCAGACTTTTTCTAAAAAAAATAAAAAATATAAAAGAATTATATACTTTTTAACCACAAATGCTCATCTTGCACTAGCTTTGCGATGCATGCACGCAAATTTTCACATTACATAACCATCACATTAGAAAGGTCAAGCACGATTAGTTCTTTGTCTGTGTACTTCAGTTTAAAAAGGTGGATGAAAAACTTGATCTCATTTTCTCCTCCAACTTCAAAATCATCCAACATCGTTGTTTTACCTTTTTTAGGAAAGGGTGTTTGACTTTCTTTACACATTCGCTTTGTAAACACTAAGTTTGTACTTCTTCCTACGTCATGTGTGACCTTTCCAATGTGACTACATAATCCGTGAAATCAAGCTAGTGCAAGACGAGCTTTTGTTGTTAAAAAGTATATCAATTTTAATTTTCTTTTACCCAATGACCGATCGCTTCGTTACATAAGACCCTTATTCCTCGTCTGGGATCATGTAGAGTCCTTTGAAGCTGCACTGAAACTGCAATTTGAACCTTCAACTATATGGAGAAAATATAGATCCTGGAGTGTTTTCCTCAAAAACCTAAACTTCTTTTCAACTGAGAAAGAAAGAAGAAAGGCATGAACATCTTGGATGACATGAGGATAAATAAATGATCAGGAAATTTTTATTCTGGTAGTGAACTAATCATTTAAGTTACATTACAACTGCATTAAAGGAGAAGTCCACTTCCAGAACACCAATTTACAGATAATGTACTCCTCCCCTCGATAAGAAATTGTGTTTTTTGAGGAAAACATTCCAGGATTTTTCTCCATATAATGGGCTGATATGGTGCCTCGAGTTTAAACTTCCAAAATGCAGTTTAAATGCAGCTTCAAACGATCCCAAATGCGGTTGTAAACGATCCCAGCAGAGGAAAAATGGTCTTATCTAGCGAAATAATTGGTTATTTTCATAAAAATAATACAATTTATATACTTTTTAATCTCAAACGCTCATCTTGTCTTGCTCTCCCTGAACTCTTTTTTTTTTCTGTTTTTTTTCCGGTTCATGACAGTTAGGGTATGTCAAAAATCTCCCATCTCATGTTCTCCCTCAACTTCAAAATCGTCCTATAACACCGTTTTACCTTTTTTGTTAAAGGGGTCCTATTATGCCCTTTTTCAAAGTCTTGATTTTGTTTTGGGGGTGTACTAGAACATGCTCTCATGGTTGGTGGTTCGAAAAAGGCATTATTTTTCACATAATTTGCATTATTACAATACCTTTCTCCCCAGCCTGGCACAAATATCTTGATTAGCTCCGGGTTTAATGAAGGCCCGCCTTCCGAAAAAATGAAATGTGTTATGATTGGTTAACTGTCCCAGTGCTTTACAAATGGCGAACAGCTTAGACGGTGTTTCAGTACTGCTACGCCCCCTATGTCAAAGCAGTTAGTGCCAGCTAGATTTATAGTAAATGTTACGTTTTAAATATGGATATTTTTCTTTCAAAAACGCATCGATTTGCTACAGGAGACCCCCGGGAGCCATGTGAGGCACTTTTTATGATGCACTTTATTAGACTTTATTAGACTCCGATTGCTTTCGTCTGAAAGATAGAAGTCATATACACCTAGGATGCATGGAGGGTGAGTAAATAACACGCTACAGTAGTGTTGAATCCTATCCTCTGCCTGCGAGATCGCGGATACATGATATTATCGTGCTAATTTATTTAATTATTCTGCATACTTAGTTTCATTGCCCAAAACCAGCTCCAGCATTAGGCTAAAAGCAGCCTAACATTATCAAAGAACATCATCACTGATTATGCTAGCCTATTCTAGTGCAGGTTTATGCATTTTAAAAAACACTCGCATTATAAGTGTAGCTATCTACACTGTATGATGAATAAATCTCTTACCACACACTGCACACATCTGCGGTGCATTAGGACTCAGACGCGGCAACCGGAGTAGATCGCGGCTTTGGCATGTGTTTCAACCCCCCTGTATTGCAAACTTCTGCAGCGCGTTACTGCTCTGAAGCGGCCGCTCTAGTCGATGCTTGTGTTTATACCTGCTGCACTGCGGCTCGTTGAAGCGGCTCTCGCCGCTGCATCGCTAAAGTTTGGCTAATCCCCCACCTCGTCCCTACCCACCCCTCAACAATTAGAATTTTCGTAGGCGGGATTTAATTTAATGATATTCTAATGGGCCGCACTGTGACATCATTGCATGCGGAAAACAAATGCTGCAGTCCAAAGGAGCCATTCGTTGTAGTTCTTGAAAAGAGATTTTTTTAAAAACAAAATATCTCCCTTTGGAGTAGACTTTGAGATTTGTAACTTTGTAGATCTTTTTTATGCCCAAAGATACACAGCACACACTGACTAAAGTTCAAAAAGTGAAAAAGCATAATAGCACCCCTTTGAGGGTGTTTGATCTTCTTTGCATGTTCACTTTGCAAAGACTGGGTCGAACATCTGCAGTGATGTAGGATGATTTTGAAATGATTTTTGAAGCTGAGGGAGAAAATACAATCAGAGCTTTTCGACATACCCGAACTGTCTTGAGGCAGAATACACAGAGTTCAGGGAGAGTAAGACAATACGGGCGTACTTGAAAAAGTATTTAAATTGTATTTTTAAATGAAAATAACCGATCGTTTCGCTAGATAAGACACTTCTTCCTCGGCTGGGATCATTTACAACTGCATTTGGGATCATTTAAAGATGTATTTAAACTGCATTTTGGAAGTTCAAACTCGGG
The DNA here is from genome assembly GCF_022985175.1 of Labeo rohita. NCBI lineage: Eukaryota > Metazoa > Chordata > Actinopteri > Cypriniformes > Cyprinidae > Labeo > Labeo rohita. The sequence goes on from NC_066878.1 coordinate 30,245,818, forward strand.
GCACCATAGTAGTCCATTATATGGAGAAAAATGCTGAAATGTTTTCCTCAAACCACAAAATTTCTTTACGACTGAAGAAAGAAAGACATGAACATTTTGGATGACAAGGGGGTGAGTACATTATCTGTAAATTGTTGTTCTGGAAGTCGACTTTTCCTGTAAGTTCTGGCATAACAGATGTTTTGCTTCGGTGGTAAAATTTTCCACTCAACAGAGAATAATAGAGAAACAAATTAGAGTGAAGTTCTTATGAGTTATGATGGACAGATCGGTGAAGCAGATGAAATGAATTCACAGTGACTACATGGGGGAAATGAGTACATGCGTTCACTTCAATGTGCTCGTGTGACTCCAAAAACGTCCCACCTGCGGAATAAGAGTTTGAGAAGAGGCGTGTCTGAGCCAAAAACCCACCTGTGTCGTTCATGCTATATTTTTCAGCCTGCGTCTCATTGGTCGGGTCGTGTTTTGTATCTTTTACGCTTTCCTAAAAGAATAACCAGACCTCATTGAACATCAGGTGGGCAGTGACACTGATTTGGAGCCAGCGGTCTTCAGGTTGATTAGTGGACACGGTGACAGTGACTGGGATCATCACAGCGGACAAAAACTAAAAGGGGATTTTGAACGGCCCCGGTGTTCGTGTGCAGCAATGCATGCATGTTTAAGTGATTGAAATGGGGCAGGAGCATGCAAGATGAACATGATCGTGCAGTGGTTGAATCACATGCTTTAACATTTGATTTTCACATTTTTATAATAAAACTCATCGGTCTGGGATCACCTTGCTCTGGATGTTCATTTTTTTCACAGCAGCAACATTAAGTATGATCAGGCTTTGGTTATTTCACCCAAATATGAAAGTTTGGTAAAAATGTATTTCACCTTCAGGCCACACTGTAAAAAACAAAAAACACAATTTGTTGAGTCAGCTTAAAATAATTTGTTACCCTGCTGCCTTAAAATTTTAAGTTCAGTCAACTCAAATAAGTTTAGTCAACTTGAAATGTTAAGTTGTACTAAGTAACAACTTATATTTATAGTTGTGTCTGTTAAACTTAACAGATGGGTAAGTAACCCAGCTGCCTTAAAATTTTAAGTTGAATCAACTCAAATGTCTAAATTGTAACTTAGTATAATTTAACATTTCAAGTTAAAATTAACTTTTCAGTTGACTTAACTTAAAATGTTAAGGCAGCCAGGTAACAAATCATTTTAAGTTGCCTCAACAAATTGCTTTTACAGTAAAGATATAGATGAGTTTGTTTCTTTATCAGAACAGATTTGGAGAAATTTAGCATTACAACACTTGCCCACCAATAAATCCTCTGCAGTGAATGGGTGCCGTCAGAATGAGAGTCTAAACAGCTGATAAAAACATCACAATAATCCACAAGTAATCCACACCACTCCAGTCCATCAATTACATCTTGTAAAGCAAAAAGATGCATTTTTGTAAGAAACAAATCAATCATTAAGAGGTTTTTAACTTTAAGCTGTTGTTTACAGCTAAAATATGAGCCCTCTAACCATAATATTGCTTTCTCCATTAAAAAGTCGTCTTGTTTGAATCAAGAGAGAAATATTCACAGATTAAGCACTGTTTACAAGCAAAATCAGTCCAAATCAGATCTAAACAAACATGAATGAGCTTTTTCACTGGAGGAAGTGTTATTATAGATTATGAACTTGAAATTTGGCTGTGACTGTTTCAAATTAAACTTACTCGATGATGGATTTGTTTCTTACAAACATGCAGCTTTTCACTTCAAGACTTTAATTGATGGACTGGAGCGCTGTGGATTACTTGTGGATTATTGTTACTAGGTCTGGGCAATATGCACAAAAAAATTATCACTATATTTATTTCAAACCAGTCGATATCGATAATTATCATGATAAATGTCAATTTTATGTGGCTTTAAACCACTCTTTATGGTCAGAACATGACAAACACTTCATGTAATTTTAATTCTTTACACTTTTTCCAGTCATTTTTCCTTAACAAAATACTATATCTCAACAGAAAAAAATTCTACAAGTTCTTTCAAGATAGTTTCAAATCAAGAAACAGGTTTGTTTTGCCTGATAATATTAATAATAATATAACTTTTTTTGTCTCTTAGAAATACACATTTGATAGTAGCTTGAGTAAGGGTGCCAATGTAGATTTGTTTATTAAAATCAGTAATATCTGTAAAAATTGTAGCAAACTTATTTTTATATGGTAAAATTTAATTATTCTGACTGTTTGTGTTTTTGTTTTTTGCTCGTCCATAGTATCATCCATAGATCATGATAATAACAGTTAAAACCACAAATATAGCACCTCAATACCAAGGTAAAAATGTAATATGGTTCCTAGGTATATGTATGAAAAACATTAGTTTAAATACATTTAGTATGAATGCATAAACACTATAGCTTAATCACAAAAAAAAAATACTGTAATTATATTCCATTACTCCCCCTTCAATACATTTATTACATGTCTGCATTAAAAATATAATAAAATTCAACAGGAATACCCACAATTCTGACACACCACCACTTTACAGCTAGTGCTACTACAGTTAATCTATGGTAAATGATGGCAATTTGTAGATTTAAAAGCCTTCTGACTGTATTGTTGTGCAATGTTTCTCCTGTTTGTCAGTGCTGTTTTATCTGGCTTTAGACCGAGTCATTTGCTGAATTCAAGCGCTTCACACTGGATCTCACAGTGCTATTTAGTGACTGAGATTCTTCAGCGAGCGAACGCATCTGCTCTAGTAAGTTCGCACCATGCCGTCATTTGAACTTTGATCCAAGCGGATAAACAGTACGAGTGGCGTGCTGCAAATGACTAGTGCTCTTTTGTTCCACCTTTGTGCATAAACATTATATCAAACATTTATCAAACTACTGTTATCATTTAGAGGAAATTTATATTGTGCAATAATTATCGTTATCGATTTATCGCCCAGCCCTAATTGTGATGTTTTTATTTGCTGTTTGTACTCTCATTCTGACGGCACCCATTCACTACAAAGGATCCATTGGTGTGCAAGTGAATGCTAAAGATCTCCAAATCAGTTCTGATGAAGAAACAAACTCATTTACATCTAGAATGGCCTTGTTGACATTTTCAACAAATGATTATTCTTGGGTGAATTTTTACTTTAAATGACTGTAAATGATCAAAAGATATTTAAAAAGTCTGGAGATCTGAAAAACGACATGCATGTACACATTTCTGATTGTAATTCTCATAGTAATCTTCGTTTTTTGAATATGCATATATAAATAGTTGGTGCTGACCCCTTGTGTGAGAGAAACTGATGTCTTTTTCCTGGCTTTCTGTAAAACAAATCATGCAAATGTTGCACTTTAAGTCATCTAAACCCATGCAGAGCGTTAAAGTGGGGTGACAAAAGAATATTAAAATTGCTTTTGGGTTCTTAGGCTAAACCTTACCTTCGCAGACACAATTAAACACCAGACCACATTTGTGCAACATCACGTAAAACCCACTTCCTCTCAATATCTTTCTTGCAAATGCACTCACACAAACAAACACACTCTGAAGCAAAACATATTATTAGTAAAACACTCGAACATGCAAAATAAGCACAGTAGGCCACGTACCTTGTCAGTGACGTATAATATCACGGCTCCCAAAATGCCTGTGAGTCCGAGAGCAATGAAGATGTACTGCATGTACTCCATAACCATGGGCAGCACCACCAGATTAGTGCGGAACGTGTTGAGGATGGGACCGTCGATGTAACCGCTCTGAAAAAGATGAAGAAAATGGAGAGCGATTTCAATATTGTCTTTCTTTTGAACTGAATTCAAGGCAAGTCTTAAGATTTATTCATATAGTGCTAGTACTTTATACAATACAGAGTCACAGTAATAAACAACAAAACAACAGTATTTGTGTTGCAAAGTTCTTCAGTTATGAAACCAATACAATTTCAGCTGCAAAGCAGCTCTAAAAGCCTAATGGTTGAGTCAGTTTAGTTCAGTGTTGATTCAGTTTAGTTCAGTAAATGTGAATGTTACAGAATTCATTATGAAACTAATTTGATTTGGCTCTTCGAAAGACAACATTTGTTATTTAGCTCAAAATAGTTTTGTACTCATTCAATAGTGTCAAAACTGATGTGAAACCAAACCAAACTTGTAAATGACTCCAAATAGAGAAATGCTGTTTTTTGGCACATTCAAAGCTTTTTATTTAGATATACAAGATATTTTGTGCGTAGTTGTGTGTAGTTCACTCTTACCTCTTCAAACCAGATCATGGGCATAACCACTTCAGCTATCTTTCCTGTTTCTCTGAAACAAGCAAACCACAGCACACAGAAACGAGTCAATGTAAAGAACAGTGCTGTCGTCAAAAACAAACACGTTTCTCAACAGCTGGAGTTCTGTGTGACTGGACCTCAGAGTAGATTGTGACTGTTGACCTACTGTATTTGTGCTGTACTTACGAGATGCCCAATACACTCTTTATGAGCAGGTTGAGCTGCAGCCGAATGGACACGTTCATCGGCACTCCGGTCTCCTGTAATACAAAGTAATAAACAGTAGTATTGTAAAATATTATTACAATAAAAAAATCCTTTCTATTTGAATACATTTTGAAATGTAATTTATTCCTGCAATTCACAGCTGAATTTTTAGCATCATTAATTCAGTCTTCATTGTCACATGATCCTACAGAAATCAAGTCAAAAGTATTTGAACACTGAGATTTTTAAAAAATTTTTTTTTTTTTACCGTTTTAAAGAATTCTCTTCTGCTCACCAAAGCATGCATATTGTGAAATAGCAGTAATATTGTGAAATATTTGTACTATTTAAAATAACTGCTTTCTATTTTAATATATTTTAAAATGTAATTTATTCATGTGATCAAATCTACATTTTCAGCATCATTACTCTAGTCTTCAATGTCACATGATCCTTCAGAAATCATTCTAATATGCTGATTTTTTGATTTTTATTATTGTTATTGTCAGTATTTAAAACACCTTTTTTTTCAGGATTCTCTGATGAACAGAAAAACAATATTAGAATGATTTCTGAAGGATCACGTGACACTGAAGACTGGATTAATGATGCTGAAAATTCAGCTTTGAAACCAAAGGAATAAATTCCATTTTAAAATATATTAAAAAACAAAACAGTTATTTTTAAAATTAAAAATATTTCCAAATTTTACAGTTTTTCCTGTACTTTGGATTTAAAAAAAAAATTGCATGCTTGGTGAGCAGAAGAGACTTCTTCAAAAACAACATTAGAAATTGTACTGTTCAAAAACTTTTGACTGGTAGTATATATTTTTCCAATAAATAAAATAAATAAATAAATACTGATTCCAGAGGGAGTGTACATAATCTATTATGTTAAAACAGACTATTATGACTATTATAATACATAAATATTACAGTTGTTGAGAAACCAATCCAATGTGCAAGTGTGAAAGTGTGATATTATCAGCCTTTGGAGTGAAAGTCGCTCTTTTCCTTTTTTCCTCTTTTTTTTTTTTTTTTTTTAGGTTCAGTGACCAACAAGAGCGAAACATGCCTTTTTGCACTATGAAAATGAAACTTTTAGTGATCTACAGTTAAGATTGGGTGGGAACACACATGCTAATACAATTCATACAGTAGCTTGAATAAAAGCTGCAAAAGGTAGCTGCCATAAAATAAAGTTAGTAACTCCTGCAGTAGCACTTATGCATGCAGTTTTTATGAACATTAATTTAGAGATTAATTCTGATTAATTTCAGCTAGTGAGGTGGTTAAAAACTGAAAAAAGAAGGGAAAAAAAAAACCTAAGATTATATACAGTAGGCAACATTTGAAGTGGATCAAAAAGTTCATCAAAGTTGTTCTAAAACAAGAATGGGCGTTATTTTGGTGTTAGGACAACTTTGATAAAAGGTTTTAATCCACTTCAAATGTTGACTACTATAATTTCCAATACAAATCACATGAATTTTAACAAGAACATGCTATGCTTCAAATATTACCTCGCAAAAAAGTTAAACAGAACTAAACTGCATTACTCTCTATTGAAAGCATTATTATGTGGGCATAGAATCAGTGGGGGATCACAAATGCATTTGCTTCTTCAGAAACACTGAATCCAAAGAGCTTCCGTGACAACTTAGTAATGGATCCAAGCATCCAACCACTCTGGAGCTTGTCCGGTGTCATGCTGTCAATTCATCCCAGATGCTCAACCCAAGCCGAGGGTGTTTGCATGTCCTGTGGCACTTTCAGAAAAAAGTCTTTTTCATTGACAACAAATGCAAGCATGAAAACAGATGAAGGAGGAACAACAAGATAGCTAAGGAATGTTGCAACCAGAAGAAAAGTCGGCCAAGAAGCACGCCAGGATTTTGCAATTCTGTTCAATTTAGCGATGCAAAGCAGTGTCTCTATCTCCAGCTAATCAGACGCCATAAAGTGGAGTTTGTCTTATCAAACTGCATGTGTGGCAAAAGGCCCACGGATGCAGAAATCAGGAGTTTCACATCTAACATCATCAGCAATGTGATATGTGCTCACTACTTTAGTGAAAAACCAAATAAACTAACTAGCTAACATTAAAATGACAAATGCAGATTTTCAGCTATGTTTAACTCCCTATAAACCAGAGCTCTACTGAGGTGTAAACCTAAAATACATATATGTATGTAATCAGAAAACCTTTAGTCATCACTGATCAGGTAAAAAGACCATAACTTTAGAATCTTAATCTTGTTTATAATGGGTCATTAAGTTGCTGAAAGCTATACAAACATCATAAAGGTCACAAAAATTATCATTTCCAATTAGCTTATCAGATTTTGTAATGGTTTAATGGCAGTAATGGGTAATGTAATCTTATTATCAATCCAGCGACAAAGCTGAAATACAGATTTTCCTAACAACCAATGTGCAGTTTTAGCTATTTCACAATTATAGGAAGTCCTGCTGGTATATCTTTTAAAGGCAAATAAAGTCAGATGTTTATGCAACAAATTTAGATAAAAGATATAAGGACCAATTTCACATTTATGGCCAATTTCAAAGATAAAAACAGGTTTTTTTGAGTCATAACAACCGATAATCATTAACCTTGAGAGATAAGTTTTAAACTTACTCAGTCATCTGATGAGACAGAAACATTACATCAGGTGTTAATTTCTTTTGCCTTTTTGAAGTAAAAATTATGTAACAAATATTTTCTAAAATGTTGTTATAAACTATAAAAGTTGTAAAATTTGACAACTAAAAATTAAAATATATATATTTTAATGTTTATATACAAAACATTTTTAAAAAAACTTTAATCTATTCTTGAAATACTAGAAAGGTTCATCAAATTGTATTAAGTTCTTACTAATAATGCTACATGTTACAGTATGTGTTTCTGTGTGCCTGGTTTTCTTACTGGGTGAATATCGATGAAAAGCCCATGTTCATCTTCATTTGGGCTCAACCCATTAACTGTGCCCAAAAGAAAGGGATCAGCCTCAAAAAAGTGTGGATGGGAGATGAACACAGGGGAATCTGAGGGAAAAAAAAAAAAACAGAAAAGAATAAAATGTGACACAGAGAAAAGTGAAACACAAAATAAAGAGCAGAAAAGCCAAAAAAAAAAAAAGAAAATAAAATGGGGGGAAAAAGAAAAAGAAATTACAAGCTTAAAAGAAAAAGAAAAGGGAAAAATGAAACAAACAAAAAGAAAAAAATAATACAGAAGAAAAAAAGCAAAAGGAAAAGAAAAAAGAAACGAATGAAAAGAAGAAAAATTACATAGACAGCAACAGAGAAGCAAAAAAAAAAATGAGGGAAAATAAGGGCAAAAAAGAAAAGAGGAAAAAGAAAACAAGATTTAAAATAATAAGAGAAAATGGGGAAAAATGAATGTAAAAAAAAGTGACACAAACAGAGAAGCAATAATATAAGGAAAAATATTTAAAAAGGTAAGGTTAAATCAATAAAGTATAAATCATAAAAAAGGTAAGGTTAAACATGACAAAAAAAAAAGGATAAAAGAAAAAGGAAAATAATTGAGAAGAACAAAGAAAAAAGAAGAAAAATATAGACAGTAAAACAGAAGGAAAAAGAAAAAAATTTAAAATAAAGGTAAAAAAAAAAAAAGAAATGAGAAGAAAGAAAAGACAAAAAGAAAAGAATGAAAAGTGAAAAGAAAAAAAAATATATACACATCAACAGAGAAGTAAAAAATTAAGAATAATTAAAAATAAGGTAAAAAAAAAGAAAAGAGAAAAAAAATGAGAAGAAAAAGGAAAGAAAAAAGATAAAAAGAATAAGAAAGTGGGAAAGGGAAAAATGAATTAAAAGAAAAAATAATACAGACAGTAACAGAGAAGCAAAAAATATTGAAAAATAAAAAAGATAACGGTTAAAGTCAGGACAAAAAAGGGTATAGAAAAAATTAGGGAAAAAAAGTACATTTAAGATGAAAGAAAAAGGAAAAAATAAATTAAATAAAATAAAAAAAATTTAAAGAAAAAAAGAAAATGGTGAAAAAAAATAAATACGGAAAAAGCAAAAAAATGAAGAACAATAAAACTGAAAAGGTAAAAGAAGAGAGAAAAAGAGACAGAAAAAAAAGAGAAAAAATTAAAAGAAAGGAAAAAGATAGGGAATCAAAAGCAAAAGAAAAGGTAACAAAAGGAAAAGAGAAAGAAAAGAACAGAAAAGAAAAGAAATCAAGGAGGCCATATAACACAATAGCTATAAAAGTAGTATGAACAAAATATTTACTAACACAAGAACACAGATACTGACATAAACCCTACAGCATAATTGACTGCTGGCAGCAGTTAAAAGTCATAAATATAAGTCTTGATAACAGAGACTCACTGTGTCTGCAGGTGCTGACGTTGAGAAGGCCGGACTGTCGACACGGACAAAAGCCCTCATTCGGAGGATAATCTGCACCGCTGGCAAAAAGAGTCTTCGGGGCCACGAAGCGATACACGGGAATCCCACGCGACACGCCTGGCCTTTGGTACACCAGCTCCATGGACCTGAGTTTGGAGAATTGCCACAAAACATGTCCTTAGAAACCGTACAGTCATTAAAAGCTTATTATCTTACAGAGGGTACAAGTGTGGGTGTTTACCTGCACGCATCAGGGCTGTAGAAGGGCATCGTCGACTCTGTGGTCATGAACGGAGGCCACATTTGACCCGCTGTACCGTTGATCATGTTACACTGCTCAGACCTCCAGTAATTCACCTGCAACGATAAAACAGATCCTTTGCATGACATCACTTCCTTTATGCAACACCACAAGGTCTGTTCAACTGACAACTTTTAGTTACTTAAATAAAACAATCTTAATAAACATCTTAATAAACAAATTTACAAAAAAAAAAACAAAAAAAAAAAAAAAAAAAAAAAAACTTACTTTCGATTAAAAAAAAAAATTTCAAATTCAAAAACTTGAAAATCACATGATACTAATAGTGTGAAGAAATTTTGAAATTTCACAAATCTTAATCTTTTGAAATTAATTACAAAAAAAAGAAACATTTATTTTAAATGGTATTAATATTTCACAATATTACAGTTTGTACTAAGTAATAAAGAAAAAAAAAAAGAAAAGAGTAAAGAAAAAACTGAGAAAAAAAGAATAGGAAAAAAGAGAAGGAAAGAAAAGAGGGTGAAAGACAAAGAAAAATTAAAATAAAAAAGAAAAACAAAAAGCTAAAAAACTAAGAAAAATACAAAGAGAGAAAAGAAGACAGAAAACGTGAAGAGAAAAGAGAAAAGAATAGAAAGGAAAAATAGAAAATAAATTTTGATCAAATAAATGCAGCCTTGGTAAGCATAAGAGACTCAAAAACATTTTTAAAAGTTTTCTTTTTCATTTAAATTTTAAAAATTACATATACATATTACATATGTAAATACTAACTAAAATTCCAAATTCATTGCATATAGTATTTTAATAGACATGCTTCTTCGCGAAACAATTTGGGATTGCCAACACTGCTGTTCACTATGGATGCCTGTTTCCGACACTTAATTTAAAAAAAGCGTAATTGCGTTTTTTTTATCTCAGTTGTGACTTTATAACACGCAATTGCAAGTTATTAAGTCAGATTTCTAAGACAAACTCGCAATTCTGAGAACCGTCTTTTTTTTCCCTCAAAATTTTACTTTATAACTTGCAATTGTGAGTTTATCTCACAATTTTGAGAAAAATGTCAGAATTGCAAGAAAAAAAAGTCTCTCAGTTGAGTTTGTATCACAAAAGTCTGAGGAAAAAAAAAAAAAAAAAAAAAAAAAGTCAGAATTGTGAGTTTTCATCTTTCTATTTTGACCATTTCTTGCAATTGTGACTTTATATCTTGCAGTTCTAACTTTATAATTTGCAAAGTTTATATAACAATTCTGAGAAAAAAAGTCTGAACTGTGAGTTTATATCACGCAATTCTGACTTTATAACTCGCAATTGCAAGTTTATATCTCACAATTCTGAGAAAAGGTCAGAATTGCACATTTTTATCTCGCAATTTCAACTTTATTTCTTGCAACTGTAAGCTTATATTACGCAATTCTGAGAAAAAAGGCAGAATTGTGAGTTTTCATCTTGCTATTTTGAGCATATCTTGCAATTCTAACTTTATAATTTGCAATTGTGAGCTTATATAACAATTCTGAGAAAAAAAGTCAGAATTGTAAGTTTATATCATGCAATTCTGAGGAGAGAAAAAAAAAAATCAGGGTTGCAATTTTAACTTTATAACTTGCAATTGTGAGTTTACATAATTCTGAAAAAAAAAAAAATAAAAAAAAAATAAAAAAAAAAAAGTCAGAACTGTGAGTGCAATCGAGTACTCTGTCAATTTTTGACAATTAATCGAGTAATCTGATTTTTTTTTTTTTTTTTTTTGTAGTAATAAGAATAGACCTAAGTGAACATTAGCATTTAAAATGACTTAAAATACATATATAATAGCAACGAGGCAATAATAGTTCAAATAATGTGTCAAAAGAAAATAATCATATGGTTTTATTGAACAACTGTTAAAATGCATAATGTATTATAAACAATAGAGCTAAAGTACATTACGCTTTATATCAAATGACTGCAGAGGACGCCAACAGCCTAACGATTGTTTTTACACTTCACTGCATGATTTAATCTGTTTAATATTGACTCAACATTTAATTCAAATGTCCAATCTTTATTATTTAGCCATTTCTGTATGATAGAAAAGTTACAGCCACTGTAATTTCTTGAATATGTGGACATCAAAAGGTGTCAACTCTGTGTGAGTGATGGTTTAAACTTTTATTTTGAAATCGCGATGAACAATTAGCATATTGTTAAAGATAATGATGTATTCTCCTGTGTTTGCGTAGGTTCATAAATGATTAACCTTACAAATCTGATGAAATGGCACACGGTGCGTTCCCAGATGAACGTTATTATAAACCCAAACTCACAACAACATGCAGAGATGCAGTTTGAGATGCTCCACACATGTAAATGAAGTGAAGGAAGCTGCTCTGAGACACATGTAGGCTACGTAAACTACACACATGTAAATAATTAAAGCGTATATATTAAACCGGCATTGCATATATATGCATTTAACGGGTTTAACATGTGGAATGCGCCACTTCCGGTATTTTGCCGATTACTCGACACGGGCAAAATGCAATCGAGGATTTTTTCAAAATCAGGTACTCGAGGAACTCAAGGAACTCAAGGAATCGTTTCAGCCCTAGTTTATTTTGCGCAATTCTGACTTTAGAACTCGCAATTGTAAGTTTATATCTCAGAATTCTGTGAAAAAGTCAGAATTGTGAGTTTGAATCACACAATTTTTTTAAAAAGGTGGGTAGCAATGACATTTTTTTTAAATTCAGTTGTGGAAACACGCTTCCATAATTCACTATAACCCTTTTGGCAATGCAATATATGCACATTTTAAAAATGCAAGGTGCAAGTTTGAGACCCTAGTATGCCATCTATGTAGGATGTTCTCAAAAGACACTTGGCTTACGCTTTTCAGGCCATTCCAAGAGTCCACCATATGAACTTTCCGGATGTCGTCTCGACCAGTATTGACAGTGAACTGTCCAGTGTTGGAGTTGTTAAACTATATATGGAGTGAAACAAAGCAAGAAAATCAATGAGGCTAAAAAACACATAATAATCATTGCTGACAAAGCTTTTGTAACAAGACACACAAAACACCCACCTCAGCAAATAAGCCAAACTTCCCGTTGGTTGGGAGCATGCCGGGGAGGTATGTGTTCAGGAAGTCAACTAACTTGCTGTCATAACCCCACATGAGTTCTCCAACCGGTTTTGTTAAGAAAGGGCCCTCATTGAAGGTCTTGAACGTGGTGCTGAGCAGCAAGCGTACAGGAAGGGGCATTTTCTCCATCATTATTGATGCACCCTGAAACCGTGAATGAAAATTCACTGTTACAGTTCTTTCAGTTGATTTTCATGGTGGGATAAATATACGAGAATGAATTCTCACCAGCACTAGCATGTTAGGGATGGTGACCACATCAGATTCATTTCCCACAGACATGCTCTCGTCAAAGAAATACTGCCGATATTCCTTATACGATACGGTGTTGTTGTCATGAAATGTGATGTTGTCCTTCCAGCGATTTTCACTGAAACAGATACGAGTCACGACAACAGAACAATGTGACTTAGCCAGCAATCATTTTATCTTAACACAGCAGAATTTAGCATTTTGAGGAACAACTTTGAGGTTCTTGGTCAGCACGTTAGAAAGTCACACTCGCTCAGATTGCAAAAATGCAAGAGCATGATTTGTTTAAAGGTAAGTCACTATAACAAACATCTGTCATGCGTCTTGTCTAAAAAAAAGCCGAACAACTGTGATGGAGGAAATGAACACACATTTAACAACCAATGATAGAAATACAAAATGATCTGGCCTAAAACAGCTACTCTCCAGACAACATGCCAACAGAAGTATACTACATACATGAAATACAACTTATAAGCATAGATGTTAAAAGACACGACCGATGTTTATAAAGTAAAATATTATATCAAATATAATATGTTGTTTAAACTAAACTAAACTAAAATTAAATTAAATAAAAATTTGCTAATTAATTTGGGATCTTATAAGAAATATTATTTTATTTCTGAATTCTTAGAGGCCAAAAAAGCACTACTGACATGTAAAAAAAACTATATTATATAAATATATATTAAATATGCTGTGCAACAAAAAAAAATAAAATAAAATAAAATAAAATGTGCCAATTAATTTGGGATCTTATAAGAAATATTATTTTAATTCTGAATTCTTAGAGGCCAACAAAGCACTACTGACATGTAAAAAATAAAATATTATATAAATATGTATTAAATATGCTGTGCAACAAAAAATAAAATAAAAGTAAAAATGTTGGGATCTTATAAGAAATCTTATTATTTTAGTTCTGAATTCTTAGAAGTCAAAAAGGCACTACTGATACTTATAAAATAAAATTTATAAATATGTATTAAATATGCTGTGCAACAAACAAAATAAAATAAAATAAAATATATTGGGCTAGTAAATTTGGGTTCTTATGATCTTATGAGGAATCTTCTAATCTCCTTGAATTCTTATAGGTTAAAAGACACTAATGATATTTTTACAATAAAATATATATATATATATAATAAAACATGTTGTTCAACATGAAATTTAAAAAAAAATGTTGTGCTAATAAATTTGGCCTTCAAAAATGGATCTTATGAGGAATCTTCATATTTTAATTCTGAATTCGTATAAGTTAAAAGGTACTACTGAGAGTTATAAAATAAATTATTCTAAAAAAATAAAACATGTTGTGCAACAAAATAAAATAAAGCATTAAAATAAAATAATAAAACTAAAAATATGTTTTGCGAAAAAATGTGGATTTTCAAAATGATCTTACGAGGAATCTGATTATTTAAATTCTGGACAGTATGGACTGTCCTCATTCTCCTTCAGTTCCTGCACTGCGTCTGTTTTTCCTCAGTAAAATGGTCTAATATGCATGGCTCTAGGGTACGATCATAGTTCCTCTTTAATAATAAAAAACTGACAGATTCAGATTAGAGAATAAAGAAAATAAAAGAACAGAAAAAGATAACAATAAGTGAATCCACACAACAAAAAATTAAATAAATCATAAATTAAATTCATGCATCTTGGCTGTGGAAGTCATGACTGTGGAAAATATTGCAACAGTGTCTTTTAAATGTAAAAACCCCAACACAAATGCATATACTTAAAAAATAATATTTAGTAAGTGTATTCCTTGATCTTTGACAATGAAAATGTTTTTATATTTTATATGCATTTATTTATTTATTTTTTTTTTTTACATATAATCTATATCTATAGAAACCTTTTTGTGATAAAGGTCACATGAGTCCAAGAAAGACCCCCTTATGCTACATTACATCATAAAAAATGTTAAATTACATCATGTTAGGGTAGGTTCACTTGCTGACCAGTGCAAACAGACCCAGTTTACTCAGGTTTTATTGTGCAAAGCTATATCTTCACAAATCACTCCAGGAAGAACACTTTGTATCCTAAAGGGAAGAAAACTGGCCAAAAGCACATGCAAACCTTCCCAGGAGCATGCAGACTAACCTACCATGAGCTTCACTTTCACATGGATTTAACTTACAGGTCTGAACATCCACAAACATTATATGTCCAGTCCGATCACATGATTCATACTGAACTTTTAAAGCACATTCTGTCTGATTTAAAGCAGTTTACAAATAAAGAAGGGAACACAATGCTTACCGATACACATACGGCCCTCTCTGTACCACCGTAGGCTTTTCTCCTTTTAGGATTTCTTTAGGATTGACAATATGAAAGAAATATACAGACATAAAGAAGGGAACTGGGATGTCCTTCCACATAGTGTAGGAGAGTCCATTGTTCGGGTTAATCTCTACATTCTGTAAAGATATGATGTGAATATGGTTAGCGGCCAAACACTGTATTTAAAATAGCTTACCTTAAAACCTCATCTTTGTATTTAATTATTAAATGCAGATTTATGGCTTTTTGAGGGACAACATGGAATCTTTTTCACACCACAGAAAAAAACTAAAAGTAATTAAATAGTAAAAAGGAAATGATTAAACGTTACAGCACATAAAATATACACTTTTCTTACAGATACACAGAAATTTTTATCCTCACCAAGCATTTATTAACAAGTTACAGTAAAAACAGTAATGTTGTGAAATATTTTGTAAAAAAGCATTTTCTGATTATATACTATAAAATGTAATTTGTGAGGCAAAGCTGAATATTCAGCATCATTACTTCGGTCTTCAGTGTCACATTACCTTTCAGAAATATTGCTAATATGCCAATTTGCTGCATTTCTTATTATTTTAATAAATGGTGAAAACAGTTGTGATTCTTAATATTTTTGCTGAAACTCTGATACGTAAATATATAGTAAAAATGACAGAGTTGCAAGAGACACCAAAGTAAAATAAAAATAGCATTTAAAAAAACAATACATAATTTATCAATTTAAAATAATAAATAAATTAACAACAAAACTGACGTCATTACCTGTGTGACAATGTCATTGATTAAAACCGGTTTGACAAACCACGACTACCACAACTATCTAAACTATGTAGCCTTATATTCTTTTATTTTTATAGGCTATTTGATTAAATAACGGTTGTTATTGTGTTGTTGGTCATCCATATGTCCTCTAAACGTATACGGCAACTATAGAAAGTCATGTCATGCTCCGTTCAAGCTTTACGACACTAAAGCACGTGTTTTTGTAACGTTATGTTATTTAATAATGCAAAAATGGTTAATTAGAGCGTCCGGTGTACCTGTCAGATGTATGACTTACCTTCACGATTTGATCGTCTATTATAATAGGTCCGACAAACACCAGCACAGTCCCGAATAAAACCGCCAAACCTCCCAAAACAATAAAAACGATCGATAACGTTGATTTAGACACCGCCATCCTTATTTTCTCACAGCTCACTTCACCAACAAACACAAAGCTTTAGTAACAATAAACTGATTTCTTCTGGAAAGTGATTTCTTCAGTGAACTCAAAGCGCGCGTGAGTCTCGGACGGCTGAACAAACTATCAGTTTGTCGAGATAAAGCCATAAAACTCAGGCCATTGAGTTATTAATGCTCTGCTGACTTTATGATCATAAACAGTACGGCTGTGAGAGATGTTAAAGTCCGGTTCTCTAATCCAGCAGGTTTTATAGTGCTCTAGCTGTTTGATTACCATGTTTACGATGCTCAAAGCGCCACCTATGAACCAGAGACTTCTGGGTAATGTAGTTACACACGCATCTCGCCACGGGAATAAGAAAATCTAATGTTATTTGTCATTTGAATAAGTAATTAGATTTTAATATTTTCTTTTATATGAATAAGACGTTTATTACAACTTGATGTCCAAAATAAAAGTTCTGAAGCAAAAGCTTGCAAATAATAATAATAATAATAATAATAATAATAACTAGATGAGTAAAGTTTGAGAACAAACTTTAAGTTGGCTTGAGAAAGCCTAGCCTGAAAGTTTGAAGCAGTTGTAAAAGTGTGAAAGCAGCTAGCATGATTTAACATATTGCTTACATGATTTAACATGTTGTTAACATGTTTTAGCATGATTAGCTTGTTGCTTGTATTTTTATAGGCTGATTACAATGTTGTTAGCATGATTAGCAAATTACTAGAATGTTGTTAGCATGATTAGCAAGTTACTAGCATGTTTCTAGCCTGATTAGCATGCTGATAGCATGTTTCGCGCATGATTAGCATATTACTAGCATGTTGTTAACATGATTGGCATGTTGTTAGCATGATTAGCATGTTACTAGCATGTTGCTAGCATGATTAGCAAGTTACTAGCATGTTTCTAGCCTGATTAGCATGCTGATAGCATGTTTCGCGCATGATTAGCATATTACTAGCATGTTGTTAACATGATTGGCATGTTGTTAGCATGATTAGCATGTTACTAGCATGTTGCTAGCATGATTAGCAAGTTACTAGCATGTTGCTAACATGTTTCTACTAGCATGTTGCTAGCACAATTAGCATTATACTAGCATGTGGTTAGCATGTTTGTAACATGGTTAGCATGCTGCTAGCATGATTAGCAAGTTACTAGCATGTTGCTAACATGTTTCTACTAGCATGTTGCTAGCATGATTAGCATGTTACTAGCATGTTGTTAGCATGATTAGCAAGTTACTAGCATGTTGCTAACATGTTTCTACTAGCATGTTGCTAGCATGATTAGCATGTTACTAGCATGTTGCTAGTATGTTTCTAGTATGATTAGCATGTAACTAGCATGTTGCTAGCATGATTACCAAGTTACTACCATGTTGTCAACATGATTAGCATGTTATTAGCACATTGCTAGCATTTTTCTGTCATGATTAGCATGTTACTAGCAAGTTGCTAGCATGATTAGCATGTTACTAGCATGTTGTTAGCATGCTTCCAGTATGATTAGCATGTAACTAGCATGTTGCTAGCATTATTACCAAGTTACTAGCATGTTGTTAGCATGATTAGCATGTTACTAGCATGTTGGTAGCATGATCAACAAATTACTAGCATGTTGTTAACATGATTGGCATGTTGTTAGCATGATTAGCATGTTACTAGCATGTTGCTAACATGTTAACATATTTCTAACATGATTAGCATGTTACTAGCATGTTTCATGCATGATTAGCATATTACTAGCATGTTGTTAACATGATTGGCATGTTGTTAGCATGATTAGCATGTTACTAGCATGTTGCTAGCATGCTTAGCAAAGTTACTAGCATGTTGCTAACATGTTTCTACTAGCATGTTGCTAGCACGATTAGCATTATACTAGCATGTTGTTAGCATGTTTCTAACATGGTTAGCATGTTTCTACTAGCATGTTGCTAGCATGATTACCAAGTTACTACCATGTTGTTAACATGATTAGCATGTTACTAGCACATTGCTAGCATTTTTCCATCATGATTAGCATGTTACTAGCAAGTTGCTAGCATGATTAGCAAGTTACTAGCATGTTGGTAGCATGATTAGCATGGTGGTAGCATGTTTCTAACATGATTAGCATGTTACTAGCATGTTGCTAACACGATTAGCATGTTACTAGCATTTTGTTAGCATGTTTCTAACATGATTAGCATGTTGCATTAGCATGATTTAGATAGCTAGTTAAATTAGAAATATTAGAGTGGAAGCTTAAATGAGTCTAAATTGATTAGAAATAGTACATAGAAGGGAAGCTTGATTGAGCCTCAAGGGATTCTGGGAGTTGAGATTTGAATTTTGTCAGTTGGAGTTTGAAGAGTGTTGCTCATTTGAACATTCCGTCAATGTAAGTCTATGGGATTTTTGGTGGCTTTGATAGTCTGGTTTACGAAAACCGTAAGCCGGATCAGTCTGAAAAGATACAGCACACTGAGACAGACCAGTCTGAAGATCTGGACCGAGTTTGGTGGTTCTAGCTTGAAAGCTCTAGGAGGAGATAGATACCGAAATTTGGCTCAGAAGAAGAAGAAGAAGAATATTCTTAAATAGTAGATTAGTAAGTTTGCTTTCTCAAGCCAACTTAATAATATTCTATTTTTATTACAGTTTATTTTTGTGCTGTTAAATTGTCATTAAAACATGGCGTATTATGTCAAAGTGACATGATAAATGATCAAACTGAGCTGCTGGAGGAACATGATAAGTGTTATTGTATCTTTATTGGATAAGTATTTGCCACTGATAACGCATATATGTAACACAATGGCTTATCTATAAAGCCTGTGGTGACACAGCTATTTTTCTTTGTGAAATGAAAAGTGAAATGAAACATTTTAATCTAGGTATCTGCCATGGTTCAGCACTTTTCACAGATATCGGAGTGAAAACCATATATAAACATACATTTATACATGAAATTAAGCACAAAAATACAGGTTTAATCTCATTGGTGGTATTCAGGGATATGGACACTACACCAGTCAAAAGTTTTTGGACAGTAAGATTTTTAATGCTTTTTAAAGAAGTCTCTTCTGCTCACTAAGCCTGCATTTTTAAATCCAAAATACAGCAAAAACAATATGTTTTTTAAATATTTTTAGTATTTAAAATAACTTTTCTATTTAAATATATTTGAATATATTTTATTCCTGTGATTTCAAAGTTGTATTTTTAGCATCATTACTCCAGCCGTGTGATCCTTCAGAAATAATTCTAATATTCTGATTTGCTGCTCAAAAAACATTTATTATTATTATTTGTTGAAAACAGCTGAGTAGTATTTCTCAGATGACAAAGTTCAGAAGAACAGCATTTATCTGAAACAGAAATCTTTTGTAACGTTATAAATGTATTTATCATCACTTTAGATCAATTTAAAGCATCCTTGCTAAATAAAAGTAATAATTTCTATAATTTCTTTTTTAAAAAAGGCATTTGAAATATTGATGATAATAATAATAATAATAAAAGCAGCAAAGCTCTTGAACAGTAATCAGCATATTAGAATGATTTCTGAAGGATCACGTGACACTGAAGACTGGAGTAATGATGCATCACAGGAATAAATTACATTTTAAAATATATTCAAATAGGAAGCATTTATTTTAAACAGCAAAAATATTTCACACATTTTTTGCTGTATTTTGGATCAAATAAATGCAGGCTTGGTGAGCAGAAGAGACTTCTTTAAAATACATTAAAAATCTTACTGTCCAAAAACTTTTGACTGGTAAATACATAAGCCTGGCTTATGTAAGATCAGGATTCTTTGTGAGCGGCAAAGCAAATCTTACATCAATGCATTCTTCCTTCAATACGTACAAGTCAAAACCTTCACCCTGTTTGACATGTTATATGAAATGTCTATCAGGATGAAGGCAAAAGACATCAAAAGATGTGATTCATGTGATTTTTGATTTTAAATCCATGACAAATCCAGCATGAAAACCTAGTGAGGGAAACAAGCAACACTGTTTTGGGCCTTTAAGGGCATGACAAATATGATAAGCCACAAATTATAAATGATATTTACTGGAGCACAGAAATGTATCTGCGTGAAATGCAAATAAAGACGTTCTTTCATTCTGAAAACACATGACACTGACACAGCATTAAACTAGTGTCTAAATGTAATTATTTAACTAAACGTACATACTGACAGTGTTTCAGAAGCAGTTGAATTCCAGTCCTGCTATGATATATACTCATCAGGCAAGTCCATTTAAATGTTTTAAATAAAAGGTCCATTAATCTCAGCACAGCAGGTTAAAATAATTTCAAACCAGATGAATTTGCACAATTTTCAATACCAGTCAAAAGTTTTTGGACAGTAAGATTTTTAATGTTTTTTAAAAAGGTCTCTTCTGCTCACAAAGCCTGCATTTATTTGATCCGAAGTATAGCAAAACAGTAAAATTCTGAAATATTTTTACTATTTAAAATAACTGCTTTATATTTAAATATATTTTAAGATGTAATTTATTCCTGTCATCAAAGTTAAATTGTTAAAATCATTAATCCAGTCACATGATCCTTCAGAAATCATTCTAATATGCTGATTTGCTGCTCAAGACACATTTATTATTATTATTATTATTATCATCATCAGTATATAAAACAGTTCAGTACATTTTTCAGGATTATTTGATGAATAGAAAGATCCAAAGACCAGCGTTTACCTAAAATAAAAAGCTTTTTGTAATATTGTACACTATATCATTCAAAAGCTTGGAGTCAGGAAATTTTTTTTAGCAAGGATGTTTTAAATTGATCAAACGTGAAGAAGACATTTATAATGTTAGAAAAGATTTCTATTTCAGATAAATTCTGTTCTTCTGAACTTTCTATTTATCAGAGAAACCTGACAAAATTCTACTCAGCTGTTTTCAACATAACAACAACAATAATAAATGTTTTTTGAGCAGCAAATCAGAGTATTAGAATGATTTCTGAAGGATCATGTGACTGAAGTAAAGATGCTAAAAATTAAGCTTTGAAATCACAGGAATAAATTACATTTTAAAATGTATTCCAATAGAAAACTATATATTTATTTTAAATAGTACAAATATTTCAACATTTTACTGATTCTACTTTGTATCAAATAAATGCAGTTTGGTGAGCAGAAGAGAAAAACAAACATTAAAAACCTTACTGTTCAAAAACTTTTGACTGGTACTAAGTATTATCACATTAGACCCGGCTAGACTGATTCCTGCACTGATATCAGTATCAGTAGGTTATGTTGATTCCTAACACAAAGGTTGATTTTTATCTTTTAAGCAATACTCAACTTAGCACTTACTCAACTTGGTCCCCAGTTAGTACTGCTGGTTTCAGTGAAAAGCATCTGATGCCAAAAGAAACTGACTGAACACTAGCAAAAAAAGCAGATATGTTAGATAAGAGTTAGATAAAATATATTGCAAGCTAGAAAGAAAGTGAGCAAAACAGACAATTCCCAGCGGGCATTGTTTTACAATGCAGTTAAACTAATTAACAGTTGCCCTCAAGCAGCCCAGATTACCAAAGTACTTAAAGTCCATCTGGAACAGAAAAGGATTTTAAGTTTTAGGGCACCTTTATTTACTGTGCTGATTTAATCAGCCTATTAGACCATTTGATTAAAGGGTCAGATAAAAGATGTTTACAAGAAAAATAAGGACGTTAAAATGGGTAACAAAAGCTGCAACCTTTTCACAAACTTCTGGTGGCATCTAGTGGCTTGTTAAATAGCTGCAATCTGACACACAGATTATGACACAGCAATAAACTAAGCATTGATTTTACAAAGGTGTAAAAAGATTAGAGCTGGTTTTACAAGTCGTTTTATTTTTCTACCTCAATTTAATGGTATCATTTGCCTTCAATTTTTTATAAAGTTAGTTTACCTACAATTTCTTAGTTAAAATTTAATATTAATTTCACAAGTTGTGCACCATTGCCAGCATATTATAGCGTGAAATAGCCTTCAGGACACTTAAAATATCCACTTTTAACATTAGATTTGAGTCAACGTCTCCTCCGCACCACAAAATTTGTTGAAAAACAAAATTAAACATTTTAATCATTTGAAATATTCACCTTTAAGAGTTTACACCTTTTAAATTTGACTATTTACATACCTAAAAACCAATAATTAAAAAAAAAAGCCCCTGAGAATTAAACATCTGAACTCTGTATGCTGTAAAAGGTACATTTTAAATTGAATACTGCAGATAGAAATGAGGCAGGAAACAAGAGGATCAGGAATGCCAGAACTTTATTGAATGATTAAGAGGAACAAAGGTAATTGGAATTGGTCTGATTAAATTTCTCTTATATATTAAACATCATGAGCAGATTAATTGCCCCCACGAAGGCGCAGGACGAGATGGAGGGTGGACTCCTTCTGGATGTTGTAGTCGGACAGGGTGCGTCCGTCCTCCAGCTGCTTACCGGCGAAGATCAGACGCTGCTGGTCAGGAGGAATGCCTTCCTTGTCCTGGATCTTGGCCTTGACGTTCTCAATGGTGTCGCTGGGCTCGACCTCAAGGGTGATGGTCTTGCCAGTCAGCGTCTTGACGAAGATCTGCATGCCTCCCCTGAGGCGGAGCACCAGGTGGAGGGTGGACTCCTTCTGGATGTTGTAGTCGGACAGCGTGCGTCCATCCTCCAGCTGCTTACCGGCGAAGATCAGACGCTGCTGGTCAGGTGGAATGCCCTCTTTGTCTTGGATTTTAGCTTTGACGTTCTCAATGGTGTCACTGGGCTCAACCTCGAGGGTGATGGTCTTGCCAGTGAGCGTCTTGACGAAGATTTGCATGCCTCCCCTGAGGCGGAGCACCAGGTGGAGGGTGGACTCCTTCTGAATGTTGTAGTCGGACAGCGTGCGTCCATCTTCAAGTTGTTTGCCAGCGAAGATCAGACGCTGCTGGTCAGGAGGAATGCCTTCCTTGTCTTGGATCTTGGCCTTGACGTTCTCAATGGTGTCACTGGGCTCAACTTCCAAAGTGATGGTTTTGCCAGTCAGCGTCTTGACGAAGATCTGCATACCACCTCTTAGACGCAGGACAAGATGGAGGGTGGACTCCTTCTGAATGTTGTAGTCGGACAGTGTGCGTCCATCTTCCAGCTGCTTGCCAGCGAAGATCAGACGCTGCTGGTCAGGAGGAATGCCTTCCTTGTCTTGGATCTTGGCCTTGACGTTCTCAATGGTGTCACTTGGTTCCACCTCAAGAGTGATGGTTTTACCAGTCAAGGTCTTGACGAAGATCTGCATGCCTCCCCTGAGGCGGAGCACCAGGTGGAGGGTGGATTCCTTCTGGATGTTGTAGTCGGACAGGGTGCGTCCATCTTCCAACTGCTTGCCGGCGAAAATCAGACGCTGCTGGTCAGGAGGAATGCCCTCCTTGTCCTGGATCTTGGCCTTGACGTTCTCAATGGTGTCGCTGGGCTCAACCTCAAGGGTAATGGTCTTGCCAGTCAGCGTCTTGACGAAGATCTGCATACCACCTCGCAGACGCAGTACCAGATGGAGGGTGGATTCCTTCTGGATGTTGTAGTCAGAGAGGGTGCGTCCATCTTCCAACTGCTTGCCAGCGAAGATCAGACGCTGCTGGTCAGGAGGAATGCCTTCCTTGTCTTGGATTTTAGCCTTCACATTCTCAATGGTGTCGCTGGGCTCAACCTCGAGGGTGATGGTCTTGCCAGTCAGCGTCTTTACAAAGATCTGCATCTTTACGCTAGAAAAACAAAAAGATTTAAACTGATTAACTATTATGCATATGCCGCATTGGTGAAAAATGAGTATAGCTTCATTTAGTGTTGTTAGACAAGCTTAAGAATTCTCTAGAAACTTCCTCATAAAAGAAAGCGAAACAAAAGCTTTGAGCAAACGCCATTACTAACGCTGACACAGCTGTGAGGCAGGGCGTAACAAATGGGAGACTGAAAACAAAATGGCGACGTTTTACCACAGAAAATGGCCAGAAAACAATAACAACGGAACAAAACGTTCATAAACACACAAGACATGGCAACTAATTAGTTATATTTCGACAAGGTATGCGTTTAACGACGTTTAGACTGCTGACAGACGTTGTTGAAATAAGATACGCAGATAAATTTGGATTCACCGACCTCACCGCCCTTTTTTCGCGGTATAATTAGCCGCCACATCACCGAACGCGCACAAAATATTCATAAAACACTTCGATGTATGTTGTTTTAATATTCATCTACATTATGTTACAAAAACGGACCATTTTCTTCCTCAGAAACGACCTGGCCGGCTAGCATAAAAGCTAACGAGCTAGCCCATTCAAAGATAAACGTCCATATCACTGCACAAATGCCTCAAATCAAATAAAACAATGTTGTTTTTAAGTAACGATACACAAAGCGTCGTTTGTGTATATTTTAATCCATACTTACAAACAAATGTTCTTTTCTGGAAGAGTGCGGAATGCGTGAGTCTCTCTCCTCTCGTCACGGGAGCGAATCTAACGACTCAAAAACAAAAGGGCCGGCTATTTATACAGAATGCGATGTATCCTTCCGCCGCTACGCCCAGCGCACTATTTAAACACTTGCAGACGTTCAGTTTGAAAACCTGGTTTTGTGAGAAGCAATAGCATGTGTGTTATTTTCAAGATATGCAAAAACGCATTTTATAAATGAGTTTTGTAAACGTTAAACAGATATACATGTCTATTTGGTTTGTTCGTGGGGGTTTGGGGACAGGCGGAGTGATATGATGCACTGCACAGGGTTGGCAGTGTTTCGATGATCAAAATAATGACACAAATAGGTTTCAAAAACCACATTTCCCGTTTTGTGTGAATACTTTTATTGAAATAGAAATGCACTTTTAGAAACACCGGGGGAAAACAAGGCGTTTTGGCACTAGGAAAAGCAGAATGGCTCAATTTAAAAACTAGGTCAGGAAAATGCACACAGGCACATAGCAACAGCATTCAGTGCGACATCAAGCACTACGTCACACTCTTCTCATTTCCCAAAACAAGACATAAATAAACTGCAATGTTCAGGAAGTCCAGTGCAATTGAATTATGGTCAACTTTGTTCGATAAACAAAGTAAACAATACTCTGCTGAGAGCATCAGGAAGTAAAAATGCTGATCTCTGTCCAATGTCCTTCTTGAGACTGGTTTCTTTGACATCAGTCTGTTGCATTACAGCATTTTGGTAATAGGACTTAGTCACCTAATTATTATAATGCATTCTGGCAATGTCAAAATCAGACCCCATGTAACCACAGCTATTGCATAGTAATGATGCTCCTTATTTCCTTCTCAGGTTGCTGTGCATCTTGCAAAAGGCCTTCACGGTGTACGGCACAAAATGGTGGTGTTATCCAACGCTGAACACAAGCACATACTGCAACCAATGTAGGACTCTGTTCATTTTTTACCTCCTTTAGAAACTATCTTTGGAGATACCTGTCAAACAAGAAATGTTTTTAAACTGAATATAGTTTATTCAAAACAATGTGTAAAGACATATCCAGCTCATAATCATAGTATATAGTCTTACACAGTGCCCAGAGTGAGTACTGGGACATATAATGGCTTTTATTTGATAACAAAACACCAAATCAAGCGGCATTTGCAAATAAGTACATTTCTAAAACCAACCTCTGCCATTTTTGCAATGACATTTCATTTTCCTAGTTCCTTTTAACAATAACATTTGACCATCGCTCAGAATCATTTCAAACATCTATTTGTGAAGTGTTTAGCTTGAAATGTGCATGTGTTCTGCCTTGCTTTCAAATAAAGTACACTTGCTTTGATTTTTGTCATCAAACCTAATTAAATTCGAACATTTTAGTGTTTTTAAAGTATGTTAAACCCTGTAAAGCTGATGTGTGAACTAATATTATTAAATAAAATTATTTATTTATTCAATATTCTTTTTTAAAGGAACAGTTTATTGAATCTTTAGACAAAATATTTTTAAAATGTGCATATTCACTTTTTGTTGAGTATCATATTTGATACATCAGGCTTTTATGGCTCATATAGTATGACACAGAAGAATATGGAGCTCATACTTGAGGAAAGAGAAACACCTCTGTTTTATTCAGAGGCCTATACAATTTAGTGCAGTTGCTGATACTTACATGGCCAAGAAGAAAAAAAATGGATGATGTCTTGGCAGAAAATTACCAGTACATTTTCTTTGAAACTTATAGACATTTCCTTCAATCCTAAAACACTAAACAATGCAGTGCCTAATTCAAAATAGAGATAAAAAAAACCCTTTAATACATCTTCATATTTTTACTGTCTTTTCTTACGCTGTATTTCCACTACAACGTAGCGAGCGGAGCGTTTTCCATTCATTCCTATGGAAGCTGAGCTTAAACGCTTGCGCAATCCGTGTACGCTCAACTTCCATAGGAATGAATGGAAAACACTCCGCTCGCTGTAGTGGAAATACGGCGTTAGAGTGTAACATGTACTCTTGAAATATTACGAACATTAGAAAAGTTATACTTATGTTTACTATTTCACAGCCGCAACTTTCAGGTGGAGGTTTTTTTTTTTTTTTAGAAAAGACCTCTGTTGCTACCCCGGTGAAAAAACCAGCACATGCTGGTAGGTATGTTTTGATGCTGGTTTAAGCTGGTCCTTTGCTGGTTTATGCTGGTCCTTAGCTGGTCATGTTGCTGGTCAAGGACCAGCATAAACCAGCAAAGGACCAGCTTAAACCAGCATCAAAACATACCTAACCAGCATCCCAGCATCAAAACCAGCATATGCTGGTTTTTTTAACTGGGTAAACAAGTATAAACTATCAATCAGAAGACAATCAGTAGTAGATTGTGTACAACCATTTTTTCAGCAAAGTTTGATTGTGTTGATAACTTAGAGGCCTTAGAAATACAGTGTCTTGCAAAAGTATTCATACCCCTTCATTTTTCATGTTTTGTTATGCTGCTGTTAAACTGCTCTAAATGACATTTTTCCACATCAATCTACACTTCGTACACCATAATGACAAAACAAATACAGAATTGTCACAACTTTGTAAATTGTTAAAAAAAAAAAAAAAAAAACCTGAAATGAGTAGATTGCATAAGTATTCATACCCTTAACTCAGTACATAGTTGAAGCACCTTTACAACCTCAAGTCTTTTTGGGTATGATGCCTTAGCAGAGAAAATGTAGTTTCTCATATTCTGAGGGTCCTTTAGGTGTTTTTTTTTTTTTTTTTTGCAAATTCCAAGTGTGTTTTTTAATGTATCTTCACTGAGGAGAAGATTGAGTTTGGCCACACCGCCATAAAGACCAGATCGGTGGAGTGTTACAGTGGTGTTCTCCACATATGATCATGGAGCTCAACTAGAGTGGCCATCAGTTTCTTGGTCACCAGTCTAACCAAGGCTTTTCTCCATCAATTGCTCAGTTTGGCCAGGAGGCCAGCTCTAGGAATCATCCTGGTTGTTTTAAACTTCTTCCATTATGGATAATGAAGGCTACATGCTTCTGAACTCTTCTCCAGATGTATGGCTTAATGCAAATCTGTCTCTGAGCTCTATTGGCAGTTTTACCTCAGGGCTTGGTTTTTGCTCTGATATGCATTTTCCACTGTTAGACCTTTTATTAGGAAGTGTGAGCCTTTCCAAATCATACCCATTCAATTGAATTTGCCACAGGTTAACTTCACTCGAAGTGTAGTAACATCTACAAGCAATATGAATTCTCCTGATCTAAATTTTCCATTTCCATTTCCAATTCCATTTTGCAATGGAATCATTTAAGTGTTTTTATTTTTAATAAATTTGCAAAGATGTTAAAAAGCTGTTTTTTGCTTTGCCATTATAGTACATGGAGTGCAGATTGAACAAAATGTGAAAAAAATGAAGGGGTATGAATACTTTCGCACAGCATGTGTATCAAATATGATACACTAGGCTTTAAAAATGTAAAAGCATGCACTCACTTGTACCCATCTTTTCAAGTTCGTAGGAGTTTTAAAATCTCCTCTCAGTACCTAGGAAAGACATGGAAAGCTGGAAATTATAACTGAATAACTAGCAATTCTGATCCTTCCACATTGTATGTCATATTCTTTGTTTAAATACCCTTTGAGTATTGTTGACCACTTCTGGATCTGGTTGGCCATAGTCTGGTGGATTGGCTTTGGGGTTGTAGCCTAGCCTGCGCAGCATTGGCGCAATGTTCTCCAAGTCCAGCAGGACGTCTGCTGGGATGTGGCCTACCCAGCGTGTGAGGGCTTCCAGGTTAACTGGTTTGATCACTTGATCCGTGGAGCGTTCGCTCCTTAAAAACAAAGTGAAAGCGAGGATTGTTAGGGAACCGCAGACAATCTGACATTAAAGGGATAGTTCACTCTAAAATGAAAATGCTGTCATCTTTTAATCATCCTGAAGTTGTCCCAAACCTGGATGAGTTTCTTTCAGCTGCTGAACATAAAAGAAGATATTCTGAAGAATGACGGTAGCCATTAACCAAAGTCAGTGGGTACCGTAAACTGTTTGGCTACCAACATTCTTCAAAATATCATTGTTTATGTTCGACAGAAGAAACAAACCCAGGGTGTGTAAATGATGACAGAAGTGAACTAAAATGTAATTTCACTCTACCGAGATAGCGATACCCCTCCGGGCCGCCCGATGGCCTCCTCATGGTGAAGCACTCCTTCGTGCCACGGTGAGTTCAGAAAGCGCAGCACACGCTGCATGGTGGATCGCGGCTGCAGCACCAGATCCTCATAGCGGACTGTCATGCAGCGACCCCGGCCGACCACTAGACACTGGGAGACCATGACTTCTATTGCATTGCTCCATTTAGTCAGACAGTCCCTGTAGCTGGACAGGTTGAAGCCAGCGATAGTCACTCGTCTGGAGATCATAGAGTGCACAGACGCCCGGCCGTCTCTGAGCATTAGCAGGAATTTAGAGCTGAAAGAACAAATGATGGCATGAGGAATGAGATAGAAGATAGAACGAATGAAATGTCATGAAAAAGATTAGAAATGACCAGGATTTAGCTGGCATTGCTTTATGCAGCACAAAACAATGACTTTGTTTTAGACAATTTACCAGCTGAAGAGAAACACACTATTAGTCTTTGTGATAGTCTTTATGGAAGTGATCAAAAAATACTATAAAAACTGTTATGTCGTGAAATGTTTTTACAATTTAAAACACCCATTTTGCTTTGTACTATATTTTAAAATGTCATTTATTTCTGTGATGCAAAGCTGAAATTTCAGCATCATTACTGCAGTCTTGAGTGTCACGTCATCCTTCAGAAATCATTCTAGTATGCAGATTTGCTGCGCAAGAAACATTTTATTATTATTATTATTATTATTATTATTATCAATGTTGAAAATAGTTGTGCTGCTTACCATAAAAATATTTTAAATTATATTTTTTGTAACAAAAAATCTTTACTGTAGATTAGATCCTGTTAGAACCTATTAAAACATCCTTCCTGAATAAAAATACTAAGTTCTTAAAAAAAAAAAAAAAAAACACTGACCCCAAACTTTTCAATGGTAGTATGGAGTGCATATATATAAGTATTCTATGTGTAAATATATATTTATCAAGCATTTACTCCATGTAAAATAACTAAGTGTAAACATATTTGTCAGAAGAACTACAAATGCCTTTAAGTACAACTTTTTAAATAAGCAAATAAATAAATTAATTAATTAATTAAAAAAGAAATAAATAAAGTAAAATATAAAATGAAATAAAAATAGAAGAAAAAAATATCTAAATTAAAATAAGATAATCTAAAATCATCAATTTCAGATTGTATCAGCAACTAGAATTTTTACATTTTCTTAAGAAAGCATGTTTTACAAATGTATTTTAATGTAAAACTTTTAAAAATTAGCAAATTAATTAATTAAAAAATAAATAAAACAAAGTAAAATATGAAATTAAAAAACATATATATAATAAAATCATCAGTATTAGATTGTATCAGCGACTAGAATTTTTACATTTTCTTAATAAAATGTTGGCCCCAATGATGGCGCTCACTCCATGTAAAATAAATAAGTGTAAACATTTTTAGAACTACTACAAATGTCTTTGTGTAAAGCTTTTTTAATATGGACCATTTCGCTAGATGTAAACAACACTGGTCCAGAAGCACTTCCTGTTCTTTTGTTTTTTATTTTATTTTTTATTTCACATATACAAATACATCTTAAAGGTGCTAATGTAACATTTACATCCAGTCAAATGTTATGTTGGTTGTATTTTTTTGTGATGTTTGTGTAAAGTAAAAAACAAAGAAACAGGAAGTGTATCGGGACCAGTATGTTTACATCTAGCGAAATGGTCTATACAGAAATGTGATCCTGGACCACATAAATAAGCTTTCCACTGATGTAGGCTTTGTTAGGATATGACTATATGATCTTCAAGATACAACTACTGGAATCTGAGGGTGCAAAAAAATCAAAATATTGAGAAAATCACCTTTAAGGTTGTCCAAATGAAGTAATCAAAAATGAAGTTTTTATATATTTACAGTAGGAAATTTACAAAACATCTTAATGGAACATTATTAACTTAATATCCTAATAATTTTTGGCATGAAAGAAAATTTGATAATTTTGACTCATACAATGTATTGTTGGCTATTGCTAAAAATATACCCCTGCTACTTAAGACTGGTTTTGTGGTCATGCGTGCATGCATGCATAAATAAATAAATAACATTAAATAAAAAATAAAATAAAGTAAAAAATACAATAAAATAATATTATGAATTTTAGATTGTATCAGCAACTGGATGTTTACATTATTTTATGAAAGCATGTTAGCCCCAATCATTGCACTCACTCCATGTACAATAAATAGTAAACATATGTTTTAGAAGTACTTTGTGTAAAACGTTTTAAATAAGCAAAATAAAGTAAAAAAAAAAAAAAATCACCACTAAAAAGGAGATATCTTACTTGGGGAAAATTTGTGACAGATAAACGGCACTCTTCAGTGTAAAGGGGTCTTTATTGCACAGCAGTGGTGCAGGTTCGCCATGCCGTGCGATGACCTCCAGCAGGAACGCTGCGGTCGCGTCGTCCAGCATGTCTTGACTGACTCCCTCTTCCTCCAGCGCCCATCGCTCCTCCGACTGCCTCCCCCAGCCCTGCCGCAGAGAAAGGATCCTGGGGATCACCCGCGTCTCCTCACCACAGCGGATGTCAGGGTGAGCGTCTAGCATGGCACGCATCAAGGTGGTCCCTGATCGTGGAACTCCACCCACAAACACCATCGGTGTGTTTTGATTGTACCGGTACTCCGTCTGGTTCCAGTTTCGAACCAGAACTGACAACATATGAGTTCTGGGAACCTTTCTCGGGCATGTTAGCACTTGATATAGAGTCCTAGTAAGCGCATAAGTTCCGAAGATCGTTAGCAAGAGTACAACTACCCGTTTGACTGACAACCGCATCACGCTATGACAGAAAAAAGTTAAATTTGAACACAGAAGTGACTGCACTTCCTCTGTTGGCTACTTCTGCAAATGTTTTGTTGATTACTGCAAGAAAACTGGTTACAGGAACCATGAATGTCTTACAAAGCTCTTTTGATTCATCAGATGTTATCTTTGCATTACACAACATTCTTTGAAAATCACTTTTTTGCACACTATTAAAGTGAAAGTGGTTTATGCCACATGCATGACATGAACAGGAAGTACAGGTTGCAGGTAGAGCTGAAATAAAAGACATTGCACTGATAAAGTGATATGAAGTGAGTTGCATTAAACACAACTTATTAAAGAAACATTTAACTGACCTTCACACGACAAACAATGAATGTTGCATGATCTCCAGGCTCAGTGCTCTGCTGTGTAGTCAAATGGGCAGAATGCACAAAGAGGAAGTGAACGTAGCTTAAAAACATTCAGACTATCAGTTGAGATCTTTCCTGACAGCCACACCAGTGGCTTTCGCTTTTCCTGTCTCTGGGCCTCAAATGTACTGAGATTGTGCTGAGCGATTCTTTGGTAACACGTGTAGAAATGTGTGAATATTTGATAGCAAAGCAGCCATTTACCACAGTAATGTTTTCAAAAAAAGATAAAACAATCAAAGGAAATGGGGTTAACTGAGAATTGAGATAACATGAAACTTTCACTGTAGTAACGTGACTCCTGCATGCACGTTGGAGGCCGCGTGTTTTCCACTGACATACCCATAGGAAAATGTTTTTGCATACATTTGCATTTGCTTTTGATTTACCAACATTTTAACAATTCAGACTCAGAATTATTTTCTTGTAATTTGTAGTTTATACAGGTGCATCTCAATAAATTAGAATGTTGTGGAAAAGTTCATTTATTTCAGTAATTCAACTTAAATTGTGAAACTTGTGTATTAAATTCAATGCACACAGACTGAAGTAGTTTAAGTCTTTTGTTCTTTTAATTGTGATGATTTTGGCTCACATTTAACAAAAACCCACCAACAAATTAGAATATTGTGACATGCCAATCAGCTAATCAAATCAAAACACCTGCAAAGGTTTTCTGAGCCTTCAAAATGGTCTCTCAGTTTGGTTCACTAGGCTACACAATCATGGGGAAGACTGCTGATCTGACAGTTGTCCAGAAGACAATCATTAACACCCTTCACAAGGAGGGTAAGCCACACACATTCATTGCCAAAGAAGCTGGCTGTTCACAGAGTGCTGCATCCAAGCATGTTAACAGAAAGTTGAGTGGAAGAAAGAAGTGTGGAAGAAAAAGATGCACAAACAACCGAGAGAAGTACAGCCTTGAGAGGCTTTTCAAGCAAAATGGACTGAGGCTGGGGTCAAGGCATCAAGAGCCACCACACACAGACGTGTCAAGGAATTTGGCTACAGTTGTCGTATTCCTCTTGTTAAGCCACTCCTGAACCACAGACAACGTCAGAGGTGTCTTACCTGACCCAGTGGTCCAAAGTCCTCTTTTCACATGAGAGCAAGTTTTGTATTTCATTTGGAAACCAAGGTCCTAGAGTCTGGAGGAAGGGTGGAAAAGCTCATAGCCCAAGTTGCTTTAAGTCCACTGGGGTGCAATGTCGTCTGCTGGTGTTGGTCCACTGTGTTTTTTGAAAACCAAAGTCACTGCACCCGTTTACCAAGACATTTTAGATCACTTCATGCTTCTTTAAAAAGCTGGTCAGCAGAAGGATGCTGATTTCATTTTCCAGCAGGATTTGGCACCTGCCCACACTGCCAAAAGCACCAAAAGTTGGTTAAATGACCAAGGTGTTGATGTGCTTGACTGGCCAGCAAACTCACCAGACCTGAACCCCATAGAGAATCTATGGGGTATTGTCAAGAGGAAAATGAGAAACAAGAGACCAAAAAATGCAGATGAGCTGAAGGCCACTATCAAGGAAACCTGGGCTTCCATAGCATCTCAGCAGTGCCACAGACTGATCACCTCCATGCCACGGCAGTATGAGGCAGTAATTAAAGCAAAAGGAGCCCCTACCAAGTATTGAGTACATATACAGTAAATGAACATACTTTCCAGAAGGCCAACAATTCACTAAAAATGTTTTTTTTTTTTTTTTTTATTGGTCTCATGAAGTATTCTAATTTGTTGAGATAGTGAATTGGTGGGTTTTTGTTAAATGTGAGCCAAAATCATCACAATTAAAAGAACCAAAGACTTAAACTACTTCAGTCTATGTGCTTTAAATTTATTTAATACACAACTTTCACAATTTGAGTTGAATTACTGAAATAAATGAACTTTATTCTAATTCACTGAGATGCACCTGTACATATGAAACCAACATTTTATCTCACAATTCAGACTTTCAGACTCAGAATTATTTTCTTGCAATTTTGTTTGCACCACAGAATAAAAAGAAACTCACAATTAAGATAATAAACTGTCAATTTACTTTTTTGCTCAGAATTGTGAGATATAAAATCAGAATTGCAGAGAAGAAAGGCCAGAATTGTGAGATATAAACTCATTATTGCAAGAAAAAAGTCAGAATTGTACAATATAAACTCAGTATTAATTAGATTTGGGGCTCCACATCTCTCAGATCTCTTTTAAAATAAAATCCTTTAATAAAAACAGGACACATCAGTGTTAGAAAAGATTTAAGTGAATTTATTTATTTTTTCACATTTCTTTAGAGAAATCAGTTACATTTTTTTTCTTGATCTCCAAAATGAAGTATTCATTAATCAGCAGAGAACATTCACATATACTTCAAAATAAATACATCATCTGCTCTCTGCTGCAGTAGGACGTCACTTGCAGGGAAAAAAATACTACTTTAAAACCTGCACTACAAACTGCTCTAAGTACAAAGACTTAAAAATGACAGCAGGCAGGACGGGCCACAGACAGACACAGGACGGCGCCACCACCACCCCTTTATATCGGAGCAAAGGGCTTACGTACTCCAGGGTTAAACTGTCCCGTAAGTCACGGTATTGAGGCAAAAGAACACTGTGCAAACTCTTCACGTGTTATTTTCCACTCGCTCGTCACACGCGTGTTTGTGAATGGCAGAATGAGAACCTCCGGCTGTGAGCGCATACGTGTCGTAAAACCACAGTAACGTCTACTGGCCGAACGATCTCTGCACTGGTACTTCCTGTTTCACAGCCCCGTTCCCTTCATGCCCCTCTCTGTCCTCTGGAGGTTGGGGAGGTGGGGAGAGTGGAGTTGTCAGGATCTATTTACATCACTTCCTGTAAGCGCTGGAGCAGTACGGGACGTGTCTGTGGACCTCTTCATATGGACACCTCGTATTCTCTCGTGTCCTGTACAATAAAAACACAAGAACATGACATGCATGTTAGCATTATGGAGGATGTTCCAGTGTGTGACCATGACAAAAAAAACACTTGTCGCTGCTGCAGCATCACTGGAATGTTTTGGGTTTTTCCCAGGCCCTCTTTATACAATCCAGGATGGTTGCTAGGGAGCATTCAGTGTCTTTAGTTACTACGGTATTCTGGGTGGTTTCCAGGGTGGTACTATGCTGTTTCCAAGGGGTTCTGGCTGGTTGCTAGGAGTTACTAGGTGGTTGCTAGGGTGTTTTGAGTGTTTTCAGTTGTGGCTTGTTGCTAGAGATTTACTAGGTGGTTTCTAGGGTGTTTTAAATGTTTTCAGTTGCTACAGCGTTCTGGGTGGGTTCCAGGATATTGCTATGTAGTTTCCAAGAGATGCTGGCTGGTTGCTAAGGAGTTACTTGGTGGTTGCTAGGGTGTTCTGACTGTTTTTGGTTGCTACAGTAATCTGCATGGTTTCCATAGAGTTCTGGCTGATTGCTAAGGAGTTACTAGGTGGTTGCTAGGGTGTTTTGAGTGTTTTTAGTTGCTATGGTGATTTGGATGGTTTCCAGGGTGGTCCTATGTGTGTTCCAAGGGGTTCTGGCTGATTGCTAAGGAGTTACTAGGTGGTTGATAGGGTGTTTTGAGTGTTTTTAGTTGCTATGGTGATTTGGATGGTTTCCAGGGTGGTCCTATGTGGGTTCCAAGGGGTTCTGGTTGGTTGCTAGGAGTTACTAGGTGGTTGCTAGGGTGTTCTGGGTGTTTTCAGTTGCTACGGTGAACTGGGTGGTTTCCAGGGTGATGATATGTGGGTTCTGAGGGGTTCTGGCTGGTTGTTAAGAAGTTACTAGGTGGTTGCTAGGGTGTTACTATGTCATTTCCAAAGAGTTCTGGCTGGTTTCTAGGGAGTTACTAGGTGGTTGATAGGGTGTTTTGAGTTTTTTACTATTTGGTGGTTTCCAGCTAGGGTTCTGTTTTGAGTTACTAGGTGGTTGCTAGTGTTTTGAGTGTTTGCAGTTGCTACGGTAATCTGGGCTGTTTCCAGGGTGGCACTATGTACTTTCAGAGGGGTTCTGGCTGGTTGCTAGGGAGTTACTAGGTGGTTGCTAGGGTGTTTTGAGTGTTTGCAGTTGCTATGGTAATCTGGCCTGTTTCCAGGGTGGCACTATGTACTTTCAGAGGGGTTCTGGCTGGTTGCTAGGGAGTTACTAGGTGGTTGCTAGGGTGTTTTGAGTGTTTGCAGTTGCTACGGTAATCTGGGCTGTTTCCAGGGTGGCACTATGTAATTTCAGAGGGGTTCTGGCTGGTTGCTAGGGAGTTACTAGGTGGTTGCTAGGGTGTTTTCAGTGTTTTCAGTTGCTACAGCAATCTGTGTAGATTCTAGGGTGTTTTCAGTTGCTATAGTGATCTGGGTGGGTTCCAGGGTGGCACTGTGTAGTTTCCAGGGAGTTCTGGCTGGTTGTTAGGTAGTTACTAAGTGGTTGATAGGGTGTTCTGGATGTTTTCAGTTGCTACAGCGATCTGGGTGGTTTCCAGGGTGGTGATATGTGGGTTCGAAGGGGTTCTGGCTGGTTGCTAAGAAGTTACTAGGTGGTTGCTAGGGCGTTTTAAGTGATTTAGGGCTTCCAGGGTGTTACTATGTAATTTCCAAAGAGTTCTGGCTGGTTTCTAGGGTGTTACTAGGTGGTTGCTAGAGTGTTTTGAGTGTTTGCAGTTGCTACGATACGATACGGGTGGTTTCCAGGGCAGCACTATGTACTTTCAGAGGGGTTCTGGCTGGTTGCTAGGGGGTTACTAGGTGATTGCTCAGATGATTTAAATGATTGCTATGACTGTTACGTGGTAGGGGACTCTGAGACAAGATAGTTCCATGAAGCTCCCAAGGGGTTTCAGATGATTGCGAGTTGATAGGTGGTTACTAGGGTGTTCTGGAATGTTTGTGGTGATATTTGTTTCCTAAGGGGTTCTGCTAGTGGTTGCCAGGGGTTTGTTATGTGGTTGCTGAGATGTTCATGGAGATTCTCACCCCTCCGGTCTCGTAGAGAGGGTTGTCAAACTCGGTTTCCACGGTGATCTGGCTGTAGGGATGCGGATACATCAGAGGAAGTCTCAGGTTTGAATGATAACGGCACCTGAGGAGCAGAGAAGAGTGTTTGACGGGTTCAAACACAGCACGTTCTCTCGTATACTTGGTCATGGTGTTTTCCCTCCTACACATATCATTACGCTTCAAGCCATTACATGCTTTATGAAGAAACAATCTCATTTCACAGCAAGTGGTGGCTCTAAGCACCATTTTATTAGAACAAGTGGCTTTGAGCAATCTATTAAATTAGAAATAGAACATGTGTAAGTGCCCATGAACAATGCCAGCTCTTTGTTGTACAATTAGTGAACACTACAGAGCTGTGCTCACATTAGCCTTACACGTTTCCTTGTCTGAACTGCTCACCTCGTGACATAGATGTAGGCTCCTCCCAGTAAAACAGACACTAGCAGAACCAGGATAAATATTGCTAGAGCCATACTTCCGCCATCGAAAGAAGAGTCTGCCGTGGCCTCAGCCACTAGACAAGATAAAAGGATGAGATACGTTAATAATTAATTTCCACATGCATTACCCACTACAACAATCTAACATTAATAATATATAATCTCTTTGATAACAATGCACCTTTGCTCCTTGCGAATTTAAAAAGCCGACACTTACAATCTAAAAAAGCAAAACCTTTGCTTAAATTAGTGCATTAAAAAAAATAAAACTTACCCTCTAGTGCATGATTGCTAGAGCATTCATGATTGGCTGAAAAATATTGGGTAAAAATGAATGCATTTAATACATATTTCAGCATTTAATATGTAATCTAATATAACAAAAACAATAATCATATGAAGTGAACTTTGTTTTCACATCACATTAGGTGATCCCAAAGTTATGGAAGCCTGTTTCCGTCGCTGAATAAAAAATAAAAAAGGTATTTGTGACTTTTTATCTCACAATTCAATCTTTTTTCACAGAATAGCAAGATATAAACTCACAACTGTGACTTTTTCAGAATTGCAAGTTCATATCTCGGAATTCAAAATTGCGTGATGCGTATAAACTCGCAATTCTGAGAAAAAGTCACAATTCTAAGAAATAAATTCAGTATTAGTTGAGAGTTATAAAGTCAGTATTGTGTGATATAAATTCACAACTGCGAGGAATAAACATAGAATTCAGAAATTTAAACTTGCAATTTAGAGAAATAAGGTCAGAATTGTCAGAATACATCACAACTGTGACCTTTTTTCAGAATTGCGAGTTTATATCTCACAATTGTGATTTTTTTTTTGCCAGAATTGCATGACATAAATTTGCAATTCTGAGAAATAAAGTCAGAATCAGATAGTTATAAAGTTAGTATTACGTGATATAAACTCACAATTTCGAGAAAACAACGTAGAATTCCGAGATTTAAACTCTGTTCTCAGTTCTGAGAAATTGAGATGTTTTTCACAAAATTACATAAAATAAACTCGCAATTCTAAGAAAAATCCGTAATTCTGAGAAATAAATCAGAATCAGTTGTGAGTTACAAAGTCAGAATTGTGTGATATGATCTCACAATTGCGAGAAAAGTACAATTCCTAGATTTAAACTCTCAATCTTGTGAGTTTATATCTCGCAATTGTGACTTTTTTTTTCAGTATTTGCAAGTTTATTTTTTTATTTTTTGTCAGAATTGTGTGAAATAAACTCGTAATTCTGAAGAAATAAAATTAGAATCAGTTGTGAGTTATAAAGTCAGTATTGCGTGATATAAACTCACAATTGACCTATCGTAAGCCCTCCCCTCAAACGCAGATGAGCCAATGGCAGTTGAGTATCAGCACAGAGAGTAGAACTCGGACATCTTTAGGTTTCAGCGCCATAGAGAAACACTGGAAGATCTAAAGCTTGCATCTGTTTGATTGTATTTATGCTGCAAAAATAGAAAAATGATGTGCCTGTAGTACTTGTAACACTGATTCCAGGTATCCTGAGAGAATAGGGAATATAATTTATTTTATTACATTTCCTAAATCCAAACAAAACAGAGCAAAATGTCCCTAAGCATTCAGCTCCAATCCCAATGTATCTCTAGCTAAACCTAGCCGACGGTAAATTTTAAATTTAAAAGTCCGTGCTAATGTACAAACCTAAATAGCGAGCAGTGTAGGTCAAAAACACACAAACATTTTAGTGTATCTCCATATTAAAATGGTTAAATGCACATTCGTGATACATGTAATGTAATCGTACCCTGTGATACATGAACAATATTGATCCTGCATGTTGTCATCTGCGATCATGAAAACCGACTGTAATATTTTTTTTTTTATTTATTTTTAATATGAGACTTCTCCTGCTTATTTATTTTACAATATTTTATATATCCCTCCGTGGAATATTTAATTCCCACTTGGTGGCCTTTCTGTGTCCAGAATTGCACAAAAACATCATGGGACGAGGTTTTCACACAGACAGCTGTAAGACAGTGAGCAACTCTGTTTGTTTGTCTGAGGGAGCATCAGTAACTAAGGGGGGCGGGGCTTACAGATAGGTCAATTGCGAGGGAAAAAAAACAACAACTTAGAATTCCGAGATTTAAACTCACAATTCTGAGAAAAAGTTGCAATTCTGAGAAGTAAAGTCAGAATTGCGAGATCCAAACTCACAATTGTGACTTTTTTTCAAAATTGCGAGTTTATATTTCACAATTGTGATTTTTTACGCAGAATTGCATAAAATAAACAAGTCATGGTTCTCAGAAATAAAGTCAGAATCGGTTGTAAAGTCAGAATTGCGTGGCATAAACTCACAATTGCGGGGGAAAAAAAACTTAGAATTAAACTCGCAATTCTGAGAAAGTCAGAATTGCATGATAGAAACTCACAATTGTGACTTTTTTCAGAATTGTGAGTTTATATCTCCCAATTCTAACTTTATAACATGCAATTTATTAAGTCAGAATTGTGAGATATAAACTTGAAAATCTGAGAACATTGTCTTTTTTTGCCATCAGAATTGAACTTTATAACTTGCAATTGTGAGTTTATATCATGCAATTCTGAGAAAAAAGTAGTAATGTAAACTTGCAA
This sequence comes from Labeo rohita, assembly GCF_022985175.1. Lineage (NCBI taxonomy): Eukaryota > Metazoa > Chordata > Actinopteri > Cypriniformes > Cyprinidae > Labeo > Labeo rohita. Next base: position 30,285,821 of record NC_066878.1, read on the forward strand.
TTGTAAGAAAAAAAGATAAAAATTTGCAATTGCCTTTTTTTATTCAGTGGCAGAAACAGGCTTCCATATAAAATAGTAATCCCAAAATATAATAATATATATATATATATATACATATACACACACAATATATATACACACACACTCTTTAAATACAATTCATTAAATACATTTAAAAATTAATAAAAAAAAAAACATTTGTTATGCAGCTTAGTTACGTTACGTTAGTAATAAATAAAAAACAAAATGCAGTTGTTGGGAAGTAATGTAACTGTAAAAAAGTATAATAATAATAATAATAATAATAATTATTATTATTATTATTATTATTATGACTATGATTATATTAAAAAATAAATACATTAATAAATAACTCTTGGTATAATGGTATATTATACCATAAATGATTCTTACCTCTGCAGAGAGGTAATGGACCACTCCAAAAAGAGGGATTTCCCAGAATGCACTTGATGGCCATCTCACCAATAAGCTCATAGCCTTGGTAGCACATGAAGGTTAGAGATTCTCCCGGTAAGTAAAGCCTTTTAGACAATATCTGGTAGCCATTGTCAGGAAGGCCGGGGTTCTCACAGGACACGGACTCTTCCGCTAATATACAGAGAATAAAATTGAGGGATTAAACATGAACTAAAACAGAAATTTCAGACAAAACATATTTTGGAACTCACAAACGCAATGAGGCAAGTGAGAAGTCCAAACAGGGGTGCCAGGTTCTCGACCGTAGCAAGTGAGTGTGGCGCCGCCCTGCAGGATGAATCCGGGAATGCAGCTATACTGGATAGTGGTGCCAACCAAGAGTTTGGGATCGGACAGCGTGCGTGTGGAGTGCTCCACGTGTCCAGGGTCTGTGCAGTACATAACTAATGAGGGGAAGCGAGAAAAGGAGACGCAGCTGAGAAGGATGGCATTTGAATCTGCTGAAAGAAAAAGTTCCTCCGACTCTAATTAGAAAGACACCCAACTGTGCTTGACTCACTCTTCTCACAGAACGGAGGCTGTGTGCTCCAGCTCAGGTCCACCTGACAGGTCAGGGTTTCACTGCCCACCAGGTCGTACCCCGGGTCGCACTGATACGTAATACGGGCTCCACGCACGAGCGCCGCATGAGACGTGGTTTTCCAGCCGTTCTGGATCTCAGGCAGGTCTGGACACGAGTCGTTGCGTGACACCTCTGAAAAAAAGTACATTTACTTAACCTATTCTAGTGCTCACCCATGAATTAGCATTTTGATTTTTGTCTGTTTATTGAATTTTTACAATGTTGACATAATAAAAATACATGAAAAAAAAAAGTTTATATTATATTTTATATATATATATATATATATATATATATATATATATATATATATATAGTTTTTATTGTTTAAATTTGGAATTTTTTTCCATAGTCTGTTGATTGAATTTTTTTAAAGATATTAACATGATAAAAACACAAGAGAATAGCCAAAAATATGTAAACACTCCACCCCATCCAGTCAAACCAAAATAAATAAATAAACTAATAAAAATATAAAACAAATAAACTAATAATTCTAATAAAATGTAAACAACAATAAAAATCAATCAATCAATCAATCAATCAATCCCCCAAAATAAATAATTTTAAAATACTTTTAAAAAATTATGTCTGCTCCAGTGCTGTTATTGTAACTACTTTTTTTTTTTTAACTGAAATAAAGTTGAACTAAAATAAAATATAAATATTAGATGGAAAAATGTAAAAATAAAAAACTGAAATAAAATAAATTACATTTTAATTTCAAATTTTAATTTTTAGTTCAACTCAACACAAAAAATAAATAAAATAATAATTATAATAAAAATACAAACAATAATAATATTGTTAGTATTTAATAAGTAATAATAATAATAATAATAATAATAAGTAAATAAATAAAAATAAATGAATCCCCCAAAATAAATAATTCAAAACAATTTAAAAATAAATGAAAAATAAATTAATAAAAAAGTAACAGAAAATAAATCATATACAAATTCCAATAAAAATATCAACAATAATAAAAATATATGAATAAATAAATAAAATCAGTCACCCCAAATAAATAAAAACAACAATTATAATAAAATACAAACAATAATAAAATAAATAAATAAAAAGAAATGAATCCCCAAAATAAATAATTCCAAACAATTTATTAATTTAAAAATAAATGAAAAATAAACTAATAAAAAGTAACTGAAAATAAATAATAATTTCAATAAAAATATGAATAAAAATAAGTAAATAAATAAATAAAAATCAAAATCAGTCAATATTTTTTAAATACTTTAAAAAAATTATTAAAAATAAAATGATAATTATAATATAAAATATAAAATAAACAATAAAATGAATAACTAAATATAAATAAATCCCCCTTAAAATAAATAATTCTAAAAATAAAAAAAATAATTTATTAACATAAATAATTTAAAAATAAATGAAAAACAAAACGATGACCAAAAATCTAAAAAAATAAAAATAAATAAATGAGTGAATTTAAATACAGATAAGGATAAAATTAAGGATAATGGATAAAGAAGAAGATACAGAAGAAGACCAAAATATTGTCACCACTCAGCCCCATCCCCTCCCTCAAAAAATAAATAAAAAATAAAAATCAATTTTTCACTTTTTCTTTCTCTCTATATATATATTATAAACAATAATAAATAATCTCTCTCTCTCTTTCTCTCTCTCTCTCTCTAAACAAAATATTAAAAGGCGTGTTATTACTCTTCTAAGTGACTTACAATTTTTCCCTAGCAGATAATAAAAATCCCATTTACTCACATTAAGGGAGGGATGTGACTCATAGAGACCAAAATATCACATGAGGGTGGATTTTATTGACTTAAGCCAGTAAGTATCCACCTAGTCACCACCCACAACACCCTAGCATTTCAGAGGTGACTTATGCACGATCAAACACCTCTCACTCATTTTCATGAAATGCACAATTTAGTCTGATATTATTTATTATATATTATGATATGATTTATTATTCCTTTCAGGAATTAAAAAGTCAAGTTGAACTTGGTTTGCCCACACGAACGTGTCGGCTGGCTGTGTAGGAGCGTGTGCGTTAACCGCTAGGTCACAGCTCTGATACTTTCAGTGCTTTATTCATAAGATTTCAGATCTTGTAGTTGGCAAAGAAATCATAAATAAATGTAAAAGGCCTGAGTAAAGGAATTTTTTATTTAAGAGGCATTCAGAATAGTTTTCCAACAGATCAATTATTCCTAGCATTGCTGGATGATGGTGTACGACGTTAGCGCAGCGCTAATGCGGGTTTCTTTAGATTCCACATGCACTCAGTTCATGAGCGTTTTGATCAAGAGCAAATCGACTGCCATTGTGAATTCACAGTGCGTCTGTGACCTTTATTCAGCTGGGAACTTTATCCTCTACCATTATACAGACATAAAAAGAGTATCTCTGTCTTTTTAGCTCAAGTCATTACTGGAGATTGCATGCTAACATGCTCTGTGTGTGTGTGTGTGTGTGTGTCCTATGGGAGAAAATAGAGACAAAACTAAATGTGAATGAATGAGGGCAGCCAGGAGAGAAGGAGGAGAAGAGGATGATGGGAGATTTCAGAAGCTGAAAATAGTTGCATCTGTGCAAAAAAAAAAAAAAAAAAAAAAAAAAAAAAAAAAACACTGATTGAAATGCATGCCGACCACTTGAGAACATAATGGATCGGCTGAAGTAATTTGACAAGAAAGAGTTGCATTGAGATTCTCTCTGTGTGTTCGAGACACTCATTTGAGACTGAAAGTTTGTGCATAAAGCTTGTCTTTGGTTGGCAAATTAAATGTGTCTATTACTGTGACGGACTCATTTAGTTTAGCCAGACTTTTGACTATCAGCATAAAGTCTGCTCCAGTGTTGTGATTGTTAACCAAAAATGTGTTAGTTTGTTAACTGAAATAAAGCAGAAAAAACTTTAAAAACAATAAAACTAATTACATTTTAATAAAAATGCAAATTTTAAGTTTAAATTGAAGTATTAAAATTACTAAAAAATTACTACAAATAAGAAAAATATTAGATGCAAAAATTCAATCTTATTTTAAGGGTTATTTTCCCATTATAATATTTAGATTTTATTTTTTATTTCAGATTTAGTTTGTCCAATTTTAGCTCTTCGGCTTAAACTTAATTCATTTAGTTGCTAAAGCAACATTTCAGTTTTTTAAGTTTACATTTTTCAGGTTTATGTTTTTCATCTAGCTTTTATTTTTATTTCAAATTTAGGTTGGCTTTAACTTATTTTAACATTTCCTATTTTCGTTTAAGTTTTTTATGTTTACATTTTTCAATTTTATGTGTTTTTTTATGTAACATTTATATTTTATTTTTATTTTAGATTTAGGTTTAGTAATTTTAGTACAGCTCAAACTTATTTTAATTAGTTCCTAAAACAACATTTCTAATTTTCGTTTAAGTTTTTAAATTTTTTAAATTTTCATCTAATATTTATATTTCATTTATATTTTTTAGTCATTTTAGTACTTCAACTTAAATTAATTTTAATTCAGTTCTTTACCATGGCAGTATTTCTAATTTTCTTTTAAGTTAAAGTAATAAAATTAAGGGGGAAAAATATATCCAGTTTAGAACTAAAACTAAAAACTAAAAACTAAAACTTGAAAACCTTAATTAGCCAATTAGAAGTGTTGCTATGAAATAAAATAATTGAGTTTTTCAAGTTTAAGTTTTATTTGAAGTTTGCTATGGCAACAAGTAAAACGACTTAAATAAATAGATAAATAAATATAAATATAAATAAATATTTAAATATCATATCAAAATGTATATATCAATATTAATAAAACAAAGTCTGCTCAAGTGTTGTTAGTTCACTAAAAAATTGTTAGAGTTGAAATGATTTGGACATAAAATAAAAGACAAATATTATATGAAAAAAACTTAAAAAACAAATGAAAAAAAAAAAACGTTTAATTGAATTATTTATTATATTGAATACTAAATACAAAAAAATACTAAAACTGAAATAAAAATAAAATATAATTATTAGAAAAAACAAACTTATTTTGAGTTTTTATATATAATTTTTATTTTATTTTTATTTTAGAATGAGTTTTTGCAATTTTAGAACTTTAGCTGAAACTTATTTAAAATGAGTAGCTAAAGCAACATTTCTAATTTTTGTTTTTGTTTTTTAAGTTTACATTTTTCAAGTTTGTTTTTCATCTAGCGTTCTAATTTGTAATATTTATATCTTAGTTTGAATAATTTTAGTACTTCAACTTAAATTAATTTTATTTCAGTTCTTCTTCTTCTTTGCCATGGCATCATTTCTAATTTTCTTTAAAATTAAATTAATACAACCGAAAAAATTAAATAAAATTCAGATGCAAAACTTAATAACTTAATAAAAAAGACAAAAACCTCTAAATGCAAATTAGAAATGTTGCTATGAAATAAGGATTTTCAAGTGTACTTTTATTTCATTCATTTGCCATGGCAGCATTTCCAATTTTCCTTTCAGATAAAGTACTAAAATTAAAAATAAATAATAAAATTAATTAAAGCTAAATAGAAATAGATATTTTAAAAACATAACAATAAAATTAAAAAAAGCACATATTACAATTACTAAAATATAAACTAAAATTAAAAAATGATTAGAAATTAAAAATAAATGCCAACTCATAATTAATAAATACTGTAATGGTGTATAAATAACACTGGCATGGTCCACAATGCAGTTTCTTCTGGCCAAGAACTGCCCAAAAAACAGAAAATAGTCTATAAATATAAAGTGACCAACCACTGTTTGTTCTTTTATGTTTATGGGCAGGTTAATATGAAGTACTTAAGTGTTCTCAAAGATATCTTGCTGGTAAACAAAACCCTTCACTTCCACACAATCAGGTTTTGAGAACACTCTTGCCATTTTTGCGTGCAATATGCATGAGACTGATTCTAATTTATGCATTTTAATGTTGCAATTAGTTGGAGTGTCCTCACCCATGTAGTTGATGATGAAACCCTCTCCCTTCCCGAAGACCAGGCCGGCTGGGTCTGAGTGGAAGGTGATGGTGAGGTCAGGGGTCGAGGAGGACATCTTAAACGGGCTGGTTCCCCCAACAAACTGGCCCAGTATGCGTGTTGTGACCTCATCTCCATCCAAAATGGTTAGCATATCACTGTCGCTGAGATTCAAGCTAATGAGAGAGAGAGAAAGAGACAGTGGGCGAGAGGTGAGGGGTTTGTGTGGGAGGAAATGAGAAAATGAACGAGTCATTCAGGCGGTTTGGTGAGTCATCGCATCCAGCAGGTCTGTGGGCTTCGTTCGATTTCAGCAGCAGCAGCAGCAGCTTGACACGTCAGCCGCCAGAACAGCCAAACCAGCAGACTTTCCTGTTGTTTTCTGAACAGAATGTTCCAGAAGGACTTACAGCTGCACATCCAGCAGGACGCGTTTGTCCTCGCCGACGTGAATCCTCCAGCTGCAGTCCTCGCCCTCCCCGTACCATTCGGGCCAGTTTGGGGACAGGATAACGCCGCTGGGGCCGGACAGATCGCCGCCACAGAGAGCTGCAGAGAGGCCACACAGACACGTGTCACATTGATTTCTCCGTCACATTGATTCAGTGAAACAAATGTCAAAACTCTGTCACGTCACAATTAGCATCTTTTTAAAAGTCACAAGCGACTTTTCTGCTTTAAAGATGTTTTCTTTGGATTGTTTGACTACTCAAAAGAGAATATAGAAAAAATAAAACTTAATTTGTGTTTTCTGCTAGCTAAATTTCACATATAAAGTTGATACAGAAACTATCCAAAGCTCTGTTAATCTTAAAATAAAAATAAAAATAAAAACTTGTAACTTCTCAGGTAATATCAATGGTATGAACTATTTCAGATGTTAATTGTTTGATCAAAAGTATTGCTAGGGGCAAATTTAGTACACACACACAAACACGTAGAGTACTTTTTATTATTTTTTAATTTATTATAAAGTTATTTAATATAATTTGATTTGATCCTATGATAGTCAAAATGGTCCTTTAAAATGTTCAGCACAGTAAGATTTGTCCTCTGTAATCTTTGATTTGTGGTTTGTGCATTTGGTTGTGAAACTCCAGACTAAAATATGCAGTGTTAATTGCGATATTAATTGCATTTGACACCCAAGCGTTAACAAGCATGTGTAACACACCATGTGGGGTTGACCAGTGTTACGTTAAGCTGTTATCTGTTGCGACCTAACGCCAGTCACAGAAAACCTCATTTATCCCACGTAAAGATGAATTACAACAAGGTTAAATACAGGACAACAACCAAAAGTCATTGACTATTGATGATCAGGCTGACATGTGAGAATTTTCATCAGCCTAACAGCAAAAACATGCAATTCCAAAAAGCACTTCTTAGATCAAAGGCTGTTTTTGAGCATTAACATACCATTAACATTCAATGCAATTACCATAGAATAATTTTAGAAAACAGACTAATTAGCTTCAAATCTGGCATCCCATGGCATTTAGTAAAGGATAAATGTTGTCTGGCAGTGATGTGCCTTATGTAGCATGTAGGGTAATGTTAATACTCTATACCTTTGCAGAGGGGTTCTGTGTCGTTCCAGTAGGGGTCTCGTGTGTTAATGCACTCGATGATGGGCGGCCCCTGCTCCAGGGAGTGCCCGGGGTCACAGGTGAATTGCACCACCGTCCCCACACCATAAGTTGGGTCTGTTGTGCTAAAGTTTCCATTCTGGATGTATGGTTCGTAGCAGTGGCCCTTCTCAAATGCTAAATGTGAACAATTAAAACAAGCTCTGTTAGCTGAAATAACAAAGGAAATCCAGAGAAACATGTTGGATGAATTAGTTATACTTAAAAATGGTACTGCATTAGATATGAAAATGTAAGACAAAGAAATATAATAAAATATCAAATGAAAAGTATTTATTAAAAAAAAGATAGCATGTTTTTAAAGCAAAATGTAAACATTTATTTTAGGTTTTAAATGATTTATGTTTATATTAATTTTCTTATATTTATTTAAAACATTATGCAATCCTTTTTTAACCTTCCTGATTTAATATTTTATGTATCAGGGGTTTTAATGTCCAAATACAGGTAGGTATACACATTCACTTCAATGTAATACACGTTTGGTGTTACAGAGATGAACGCTGCCTACCTTCATAACGTATATTGAATCCAGTGTTGTGACTATTAGGTTGGTCTGTTATAAACTGGACCCGAACAGCTGGACCTTCGCTAATCACTCCCTCAAACGGGATGGGACCGCCACGCCCAGAATCAAACAGGACGACCGAACCTGCGTCGAGCCCACTCCATAAGACCAGCCTGTAATATGGGAGAAGGCCTGAGTCTCTTATATACATATAAAAATGATTTAGCATTGCATTGATTTGGATGACACATGCATTTACCTGTCTGTCAGGCCCAACACCATTCTCTCCAAATGCAGGTGCAGCCTTTGGCCATTAGGAGCCTCTAGGGACCAAGAGCAGCTGCGGTCCAGGGTGCTGTTAGGGCCCGGATGGGGTGAGGGGGACAGCACCCGGCCCACCGTAGCGTTTTTTACAACCCCTCCACACAAAGCTTGAAGAGAACATAATGGAAAATGTCACTTACAGTAAGTTTCTTAATTTTATTTTTAAAATAATAATTAAAGAAAAAAAAGGATAAATTATGTGAAAATATTTAAAGGTAAAATTAGGTAATGTATACACAGTGCCTTGTGCAAGTATTCATACCCCTCTTATGTTGCAGCTTCATATTAAACTGCTTTAAATATATATATATATATATATTTTTTTTTTTTTCACATCAGTCTACACTGCATACACTATGATGACAAAGCAAAAAACTCATTTGTGACAACTATACACATTTATTAAAAATAAAACACCGAAATAAGTACATTGCATAAGTATTCATACCCTTAACACAGTACTCAGTTCAAGCACCTTTACACCCTCAAGACTTTTTGGTATGATGCAACAAGTTTTGCACATCTGCATTTGGCAATTATCTGCCATTCTTCTCCTCACCTCTTTATTTCTCAAGCTCGGTCAGCTTGGATGGACACAGATGCACATTTTCAGGTTTCTCCAGAATTATTTGATTGCGTTCAAGGCCAGGCTGTGGCTGGGCCACTCAAGGACATTCACAGAGTTGTCTATAAGCCACTCTTGCTGTGTGCTTAGGGTAACTGTCCTGTTGGAAGATGAACCTTCCATCCAGTCTGAGGTTCTGAATGCTCTGGACTGGGTTTTCACTTCCAGAACAAAAATTTACAGATAATTTAATCATCCTTTTGTTATCCAAGATGTTCATGTCTTTCTTTCTTCAGTTGATAAGAAATTATGTTTTTTGAGGAAAACATTTCAGGAACTATCTCCATATAGTGGACTTCACTGGTGCCCCCAAGTTTGAACTTCCAAAATGCAGTTTAAATGCAGCTTCAAATGGCTCTAAACGATCCCAGCCAAGGATGAAGGGTCTTATATAGCAAAACGATCTGTCATTTTCAAAAACAAATGGACAATTTCTATACTTTTTAACAGCAAATTCTCTTCTTGTCTCATCTCTGCCATGCAAATGCGTAGTCTGTGTAATCTGGGTCAATACAGTTAGGATATGTCGAAAAACTCCCATCTCATTTTTTTCTTGAACATCTTGGGTCGGTACTGCTGCAGTGATGTAGGAACTCTATTGACCGTATTGAACTGGGAAAAAAACAGTTCATGCAGACTTAGACAAGACAAGGTTAAAAAGTATAGACCATTTCGCTAGATGTAAACAACACTGGTCCAGAGGCACTTCCTGTTTTTTTGTTTTTTATTTTTTTTTTATTTCACATATACAAATACATCTTAAAGGTGCTAATGTAACATTTTCATCCAGTCAAATGTTATGTTGGTTGTATTTTTTTGTGATGTTTGTGTAAAGTTAAAAAAAAAAAAGAAACGGGAAGTGTATCGGGACCAGTATGTTTACATCTGACGAAATGGTCTATAGAAATTGTCAGTTTGTTTTGAAAATAACCGATAGTTTTGCTAGATAAGACCCTTTTTCCTTGGCTGGCTCAGATTTAAACTTGTTCAAACTTGGGGGCACCATTGAAGTCCACTATATGGAGATAATTCTTGACATTTTTTCTCGAGAAATATAAATTCTTATCGACTGAAGAAAAAATTTAATCTTACATTAAATTATCTGTGCATTTTTGTTCTGGAAGTGAACTTCTCCTTTAAGGCTTTCTCTATATTTTGCTGTGTTGAGCTTTCTTTCTTCTCTGACTGGTCTTTCAGTCCCTGCCACTGAAAAACAGCCGCACAGCATGAGGCTGCTACCACCACACTTTACTCTTGGGATGCTGCTGTGCAGGTGATGAGCAGTGCCTGGTTTCCTCCAAACATGGTGCTTGGAATTACTTGCATGGTCACCAATCTAACCAAAGCCAGCTCTAGGAAGAGTCCCAGCTGTTCCAAGCATCTTCCATTATGTATAATGGAGGCTACATGCTTCTGTGAACCTTCAATGCAGCAGTTTTTTTCTGAACTCTTTCCCAGATGTGTGGCTTGACGCAATCCTGTCTCCGAGCTCTACAGGCAGTTCTTTTTGGTTTTTGCTTTGATATGCATTTTCAGCTGTTAGACCTTTTATTGAGAGGTGTGTGCCTTTCCAAATCATACTCATTCAAATGAATTTGCCACAGGTTAACTCCACTGGAAGTGTAGTAACATCTACAAGCAACATGAATGAGCCTGAGCTAAATTTCAACTGTCCCAGATAAGGGTATGAATACTTACGCAACTGAATCATTTTGGTTCTTAATTTTTAATACATTTGCAAAGATGTTAAAAACCTGTTTTTTTGCTTTGCCATTATGGTGTATGGAATGTAGACTGATGTGGAATAAACAGTTTAACATAAGGCAGCAACATAAAATGTGAAAAAAATTAAGGGGTATGAATACTTTCGCAAGGCACTGTATATGTATACCAGGTATATATCATTGTCTCACCTCTGCAGCTTGGCTCATGTTGGCTCCACACAGGCAGCGAGGCATTGAGACATGTGAGCGTGGCGTCCCCCTGCAGGTGGTATCCCATGTGACACTGGAAATGGGCCGTGCCTTCGGGATGCAGATCTTTTACCGACACCTCCCCAAAATGAGGCCGTCGAGGTAGGGCGCAACTCAGGCGAAAAACTGGACAAGAACGAGTATGTGATTATCCTTCAAAAACTCTCCTTTTATGACAACTGAGCAAATAATGACAGATGTTTCGGGGTGAACTACTCCTTTCATCATTTATGAATAAAATGAATGCTAATGCCACTCGAGGATGCTGATTGAAACAAATTGCACACAAGACGGCACAAGAAAGCCTTGTGAAATGAGCCCTGGAGTGAAACTACAAGTACATTAGCCGGTTAATGGACACGGCAGAAGCTATCAAGTTAGATAAGCGAGAAAATTAACCAAATGGAGAATTTTTCAATTAAAAGTTTGGAGGCAAAGTCTGGCCGGCGACCAACAAGTTCAACAAGAGTGCTGAGACTTCCGGATGAGGGGCGTTTTTACATTTACACAAGCACCTGTGGGACTCATTAGAGTTTTATGTAAAAGAGTAATTATCTCTATAAAACCACAGCAAGAGGCAAGTCCCAAAGATGCTGTGTTTAACGCATAAGTGGCTTGTTTTGATAAACACTCACTTTGATAATGCAGCTGGAACATGCCGACTCCTCCCTCTGGAGACGAGCGGTAGAACACAGACAGGGTGTTGGTCGGACTGCGGATCACCTGACCTTCCACCAGGAGCGTCTGATTGGCCAGTACGAGCAGGGCCCCGCCTTCATCCACCCCTCTGATTGACAGCTGCTCGCCTTCTGACAGGTTGACGCTTTTCACCTACAGTGAAGGAATGCCAATCATGTTAGCAGGAAACACTGGTAAGAAAAACAGTACGCTATGAAGTGGCAAGAACAGTACAGCATTCACAATAACATTCTTATGTTCATTTGAGAACAGATCAGCTTTACAAAGAAGTACATTGTGCAATAGTGGTATCAGATAATTATATCATGCATGAGTAACTCTCAAAATATTATTATTAAATAGATTGTCCCCTTCAGACTCTTTAAAGACATATACAGTTATTTTATGTTACTTATATACCTCGGTATTCTTACATAATTTTGTTTTTTTCTATTGCTAGGTATTGTTGCAAGTTTGAACAAGTATGCAAAAAACAAACAAACTATATGTGTGTGTGTATATATATGTGTGTGTGTTGTGTATTTTTTTTATTAATAATTAGTAGAGTTGAGCCGGATACTCGGCTGAAACGAGTATCCGGCACGGATAAAGCACTTTTGCCGAGTACGAGTATCATACGAGTAATACGAGTCAATATCTGTGCTCGGATTGAATAAAAATTCTCATTGGGTAGTTTACTGTGTCTGCGTTCTGTGATAGGCTAGTCACAGGGCCTCTCCCCTACACACATACTAGAGATGCGCGGATGAGCTTAAACGTCACCGGAATCCGCAGCTCCAAATAAATGATCCGCCCGCCACCCACCCGCACCTGTATTTTTCTCTGATTTAGATAACCGCACCCGACCCGCACCCGATCGTCATTTACAATTATTCTAATTCTTAGTTTTGCATGATGATATGATGAATGTGATGAACACTTATAAGCTTAATCACTCGTGCTTTTAAGCCAAATCCACGCTAAAAAGAATAACGTTAACTGATATCTGGACGTGACGTATTGTTTTCGGTATAATGTACTGATTCAAATTAGTAATCAATAATAATTTTTATTTTAATACTCGGCGTGCCTCTCTTGACATGCTCTCGCGTATGAACAGGCAGCAAATGTGGTGCTGGCGCGGACGGCGCGGGCGCGGGCGCGGGCGCATCAGGCGCATCAGGTGCAATGATAAAACATATTTCAAAGGAAGCCGGCGCTAGGGTCCTTACCGTCTTTGCTGGGTGTTTTGAGCGAATATTTGCATGTATTCACATACGATTTAGTTACAAATGGTGGCCTGTCATGATTTTGGCTAATGCAGGACACTACTGAATGATGCGCATCAGAGGGGATTTAGAAGTGGGTGCGCAGAGCCGACTGATAAAGAAATGGGTATACGCGGGTTATACACACCACTGCATATTAACCTACTCAGTATTTAAAACATATGTTAGAAAATACAGTTAATATTTGCGTCATTATTGATTTTTCATCCACCACCCGAACCACCCGCAAATAATCAGAATGCAATTTTTTATTACCCGACCCACCCGACCCGCGGATTGTCCGCAGCGCCCGCGGATATAACCGCCATCCGCGCATCACTAACACATACAGATTTATTGTGTTGCTGTGTCCCGCTCTGCTCACACACACACAGAACACTGAGAAGAGAAGAGAACAGCGCGCTCTCTCTCTGTTCTCTCCCTCAGTCACTCAGGTTTGCGGGTTTTTTTCCGTTAACGTTTAGGGTTTCTTCAGCATCACTTTTGTTTTTTACTTTGGTTTGTTTGTAGTACTTACTTTTTAACCAGTAGAGTTTTGGTAAACGTGGGGTTTGTTCAGACGTGGTGCTTGGTAAAAGCGACTCGCGTCTCTGCCTGTCGGAGAATTTATTTTTCTTTTTTAAACCGTCAGCTGGCTCTGACCAGTTTTTTTACTTCACGCACTGAGTGTCTGACACTTTCTTTCTGTATTTCATAAATAAATAAATAAATAAATAAACCACACTGCTCAAGGTTAAAAAAAGAAAGTTATGTTGAAATGAAAACTCTTGTTCATTACATTTTACTTCATAATTGCAACCGCATGTGTTGTATTCATTGTTGCAAAACTTATTCTGTATATAGTTCGTTTGTTATCATGATCAAACCCACTGATCTGAAGCTCAATGCTGATGCTGTCATGTAAATAGTTTTCTAATCAGCAATAAATATAACAATTTCTGATCAACCCATATCAATTGCATGCTTAAAATAACATACCGGTTAAAGCCCCGCCCATTTCAATACAACATGACCCACTTCCAGGTTAAATCCCACCCACTTCCGGGTTAGGCCCCGCCCACTCCGAGTACAGATACAGATACAGATAATTCATATGGTTAACAGATACAGATACAGATACAGATAATGCTGTACTCGCTCATCCCTAATAATTAGTATAAATTAAATTATATTTGTTATAATTATATACCCAATATTTAATATAATTCTAAATTCTATATATTTACACTGATAATAATTAAAATATTGGATACATCATTATAATATATATATTTTTATAATAATAAAATACAATATATAATATAATATGTATATAAATGTAATCTGTGTATAACTATTACATATTAAATTATATATTAATAATTAATGTAAATTAATTAGATAATTATATTTATTTTATATCTCCAATATTTCATTTAATAATTTTATATATACACTAATATTATTTGAAATATGGCTACATAATAATAAATAAAAATCAAATACTGTCATTTTTTATTTTAATAAAAATATAAAATCTATAATAATTAATATAATAAACAACAAATTACTGTGAATATTTAATATGTATATGTAGAACTATTATACATTAAATAATGTATTAATTAATAAATTTATTACGTTATATTGATTATAAGTATATATCCAATATTTCATTTAATACATTTTATATATACACTGACATTATTTGAAATACTGAATACATAAAAATAAAGCTACAATGAATTTTTAATATTTTAAGAAAAATATATAAAAATCAACAGTAAATATTTATATATTTTTGTATTAATTAGTATACATTAAATTCAATTAGATATTAATAATGAAATTATACAAATTACATTTATTATAATTATACATCCCATATTTCATGCAATAATAAATTATATAAATTATATATAAAATACTGTCAATTTTAAATATTTTAATAAAAAAACTATGTGTATAAATATTTATACACACATTTTATTTACAGTAAAAAGATTCTTATATATGTAATATATTGTCCAAATTGTAATTTGTATCCTTGTTAGACACTCTTATTCCAAAAATACAAAATATCTTGAAATGTTTAAATTGTGATTTTTCACACCGTGTTGAAAAAGTAATTTTTATACTTTTTCTTACACTTTATGACGATTTTCATTAAAAAAAATGCATTTTTTAAAAATAATTTCAGAGAATTTTAAGACATTTGGATGAACGTTTTTTTTCCCTAGTAGTATCATGCACTAGTAGATCATGAACCACAGCCGGAACATGCATTAAGAAAGTAAAAAGGGTGCAATTTGATTTCATGTTAACTTTAAAGCATAATCACAGCCAGCATGGATTATCCGTATCTCATCCTTTCCCATGAGGACAGCGTGTCTGTGTGTGTATACATACCAAATTAATTGGAAGTGTTTTAATCCCTTGAGACAGAATATTCAACACACGCACACACACAAACACACAGCAGGCCTTTGGCTGTGGATTAAAGTGGTAATTAGAGATTATGTCACGGACGTGAATCATCCGCAGAGGGACAGCGGACATGGACACAGGATTACATTGGGCTTCATGCGGGCACTGCAGCAGTGGCTTCCCGTCTCTCTCATTAACATGGGCTTGTGTGGCTCTGGCTCTCTGGGAACGCACTGCTGCCGGCCTAAAGTGCTCGACTCCAGTAATTAGATCCGTGCAATTACACCACGTGCCACTAGAGGGCACGTTGGACCGGACGCAGGGCTGTTAAGCGCAGTCACCTGTATCCGAGGGTGTTGAGAAATTGTGCTAGGCACATGAGAAATAGGATTGCATTGCAGGGAAAAAAGCTTGTTAGGCAGCAGATTGCATTTCCAGATAACTCCCTCGGGGCCACATGCTGTGGTCGGTGTTCTGCAGCTGCTTATTTGTTGAATTACACAGTCTATTAGCATGTTATTTAAAGAGATCCATGCATTAACAGGTGCCCGTTCAGTCAAGAACATCCAGCGAAGATTGTCATATCATTCAGAGGTGGAGGACAATATGATAAATTAAAGCAATATTAAAAGGTACCTGTAGCTCCACACCGTAACCCGTGTAGACGGTCACTGTATAAGTGCACTGCAGAAACGCTGCTTCAGGGAGGGGCGGATCGTCTGAAGAATCGATGTAGCCCTCTGGGTCGGTGAAATTGACCCTGCAGTTTGTTACAGCTAGAGGAAAATGCCAGACAGACGACATTAAAAACCCAAGCGTTCATCTGAGAATGTCTACAGAGGGGATGTGAGATGGTAAACAACAGTGAGGAGAAACGTCTACATCAGCTACACAGCTGTAGCTGTACATTTCCCTGCTGAAAATGCTAGCCAATTTCCATGCTGGTTCAGGATAGTTTATACTGGTTAGTTCCGGTTTGGCACGAATCTTGTGTGAACTGCTCAACAAGTATGGTTTTCCTAGTGAGGCTATTTGAGGAAACCAAAACACCAGCATCAGAAAAAACAACAACAACATCATCATAAAGTGGTGACATTTTGGCATGGATAGCTGTTAGCAAATAAATTACACTTCAACTTCTATACAGATGTTTACAATAGGTATATTGCAAATTGCATATTTAATTAATACAGAAAAAACAAAACAAAAAAAAAAAAAACAGAAAAACTGCAAGCAATTTCAATGCCCGTCAGAAGCTACAGTAGATACTTGCATGTTTCCCAGAAGACAAAACAAGTTATATTTACCCTGATCTTCAAATTCAGAAAGTTTCCTTAATGCATCGTTTTTCCTTCTGTTTGAACCTTCTGTAATAGTTGCATACGAGTCCCTCAGTTATCCTCAGTGTCAAAAGATGGATCTCATTAAAAATCATTTTGGAAATCATTACTTTTGAACAGGGCCATTTTTATAAATTCAACTATTATTTTCTGTTGTGGACTATATGTAAACATCTTTTATGTGAAATATCTTATTCAAGTCAGTACTAAATAAAAAATAACATGCATTTTGTATGATTCCTCTTATTTTAATTAAATAATTAACATTTTGCAGATTCTGGGATCAACTGTATTCACTGGCTTCTCCTACTTTTCTTAGTGATATTTAGTGCCGGTTTAGAAGGAAGTGACGATTTTGTTCTGACTCGTTGGATAAAAACGACACTTATTTGCAAATTAAATTCACAACTTTAAATGGACATCCGGCTTCTGTCTAAATGCACTGCAGCATTTAGTTTCTTACCTGAGGTGAAAACACCAGACGCTGTGTCAGCGCTCACAGTGGTTGGAATCGCAACAGTGCCTGAAGGTTGCGGGTGTGGAGTTGGAGCATCGGTATCCCAGCTCGGTGTTGCAACAGCCTCCGGGGGTTCGGTGGGGAGGTCGTAGGCTGGAGGTAAAGTGGGGCGGTCGGTGGCGCTGTGTGCAGGCAGCATCTTCCTCAGGAGGGGCTGGTCAGGCGACAGGGCCTCTGCTCCGGCCCCCAGCTCCTTCCCCAACATGGGCACCAGATTAGGGGGTAAACCGCTGGGAAGAGTCACGCCCTTCTGGGCCAGAAGATGATCCTTATGAGACAGGACCGACTCGAGGAAGTCCTGTCCCATGGACGCAACTCCTCTGGGGGTATCTTTAGGTGCTGGTACCTGCATCACTGGAGCGAGGCTGGGTGGAGGAGTCAAACCAGACTCGTCTGGAGGAAAGAGAACGAGTTTGAGAAGAATTAAACAAGTTAAACGATATCCATCAATGTAGAGCAAATAGACACTGCATTTCTGTTTCTGAAGTTCGATAAAGACCCCAATAACTCGCCAGTTTCAAAAGCCATCTCAACAGTGACTCAAACTGTGCTCAGATATGCCAAGATAAGTCTGTATATGGATGTTAAAGATCTCAAATTTGACATTTCTCATCAAATTTGTCCAAGATCAGATGATCCTAGCTGGTATCCAAACTAATTTTATAGCTTTCTTACGGTGTTACTCTATTTATCTTAATGGTACACTTCATAATTTTGACCTCTCTATCTCCATCTGTTGCTGAAACATGAAATGTCCAGCCAAATCAAACTTGACAGCTCTGAATTAAAATCGATATTGTCTGCTCGGTGAAAAAAAACCATGGGTTTGAATGCCAATTTCTTATGTACTGGCTCAGTAATTCATTGCTAAGGGCAAATTTAATGGTAAAAAACCCTCTATAGCAGGGTTATTATCAAAAACTCAAAATCTAAAAATTATATAAAAATATTATTTGAAATAAAGCTAAAATATTATTATATGGTAAATTTAAACTTATTAGTTAGTCACCAATTCAACATTTCTCATTTTTGTTTACTTTAAATTGAAGCACTAAAATAACTAACTGGAAATAAATAGAAATTACAACTGAAATAAAGCAAAAACGGAAATAAATATAAATTAATTAAAAAATCTGTTATTATTATTATTATTATTATTAACAACAAATAAAAAATTACATAAGCACATAAAATTACAAAAAATATAAATATAAAATATAAAAATTCTGATTCATATTGTGCATTTTCACTGGCTTCACCACACAAAAACTGACATTTTATTTGAAACAATATTTTGAGTGTGTCTATTTTTTTTATTATTAAGAAGAATTGTTTTCATTTAATATATGTGACCCTGGACCACAAAACCAGTCATAAGTAGCACGGGTATATTTGTAGCAATAACCATCAATACATTGCATGGGCCAAAATTATACATTTTTATTTTATGCCAAAAATAATTAGGATATTAAGTGAAGATCATGTTCCATGAAGATATTTTGTAAATTTCCTTCTGTAAATATCAAAACTTAATTTTTGATTACTAATATGCATTGCTAAGAACTTCATTTGGACAACTTTAAAGGCAATTTTTCTCAATATTTGAATTTTTTTGCACCCTTATATTCCAGATTTTCAATAATTGAATCTCAGCCAAATATTGTTCTATTTTAACAAACCATACATCAATGGAAAGCTTATTTATTCCGTTTTCAGATAATGTATAAATCGCAGTTTTAAAAAATTGACCCATATGATCATTTAATGGTAAATATTCTTTTTTAAAAAAATTCTACTACAATTAATTTGCTACAAATACTAAAAAAAGCTGGAAATGATAAAGCTACAATTTAAGTGGTAAGGCATGTTGCCAAACACGTAAGTGATAATATGCATGATTTGCGATAAGATCATGGTAGAGCGCAGTTAAACAGGTTGCCAGTGTTGCATTCATTCAGGGCAGATGTCAGCTGTATCACTGATGAGGGGTCGATGTAAAAGAGCTGGGAGTTCCTGCTCAGGGGGAATCTAGTTTTCACAGCACTATTGTGGGTCTGTGCAGGTGAGTGGACCACTGCCAGGACTGCCAGTTATTATAACTCTCTCTCTCTCTGCGCCACTGATTCAGGTTTGCAGACAGTCCTTCACGGGGAGGATGGACCGGAACGCAAATGAAGCGTGTCGGAGAAACGACTCGGTAAAAAATGCACCGACACGCCGTCTCCTTCGTGTGCTAATATGTGGCGCTACACCTCCTGCTCGCCTGAACTCGTTTTCAAGCCCAATGAAATGCTGCAACCTCTCTTTTCTGCCAGAAAGGCGTCAATGAGCCAGTTAGACAGTTTAAGTGACATTAAGCGGTCAATGCTTATGCTTTATGTAAATGGACCATTTTAAGCACTATATACAGTAAGAGTCCAAACGTGTAAAGAGACCACATTGTAAAGATATATATAGGGCATTCTACACAATTTTCATGTCACTACTGAAACAGTGCATGTTTTAGTCCATTGACCGAGACTGATTTTAACTACACACCTACATTTATGATCAGGAAATATTTATGCGTCACTCACTCTCTACATGGTGAGTAGATATGCCCCATCATTTTGAGGTAAATGTGTTCAAAAGTCTGAAAACCTGAAAATCTTTTTCACACCTTTTCAGAGTGTTCTTGACATATAGTTTTTATGTGTGCAGCTATTCAGAACTGTGTCAGCTAAGCATGTGCTGATTAGCATCTTTGTCACTACCAAAACAGTCACGACCGAAACATTTGGTGGAGTTTTGGTAGTGACGTCTCTGTTTTTGTTTTTTTTGGGTGTTATCCCATAAAATTGTCACTACCGTAACAGTCACGACTGAAACATTTGGTGAAGTTTCGGTAGTGACATCTTTGGTTTTTTGGGGTGTTATCCCATAAAATTGTCATTACCGTAACAGTCACAACCGAAACATTTGGTGGAGTTTCAGTAGTGACATCTTTGTTTTTTCGATCTTATCCCATAAAATTTTCACTACTGTAATAGTCACAACCAAAACATTTGGTCAAATTTTGGTAGTGACATCTTTGTTTTTTTGGGTGTTATCTCATAAAATTGTCACTACCGTAACGGTCATGACCAAAACATTTGATGAAGTTTCAGTAGTGACATCTTTGTTTTTTTTTGGGTCATCACTACCGAACAGTTACAACTTAAACATTTGATTTCAGTAACATTTGTTTTTTTGGGTGTTATCATTAAATTGTCACTACCAAAACAGTGACATTTGGTGGAGTTTTGGTAGTGACTTCATTTTTTTTTGTGTTATCCCATAAAATTGATCACTACCGTAACAGTCACGACTGAAACATGTCATCATTGTTTTGGTTTTTTGTATCCCATAAAAATGATCAAAACAGTCACGAACAAACATGTCATCATTTTTCGGTCAAATAAACTATTTGGGTCAAATTTTTTAGTACAGTTCTGCAAATTTGTAGTATTTTAGTATGTTTTGGTGGTGTTTTTAAATTCTGTAATACAAACAACCAAAACATTAATATCACTAGTGAAACATGGGATGTTTTGTAAAAAAAAAAAAAAAAAAAAAAGTATACTGAATTATCAAATAAGTTGTTATGATAGTTTTTGGTTCAATTTACATTCAAACTAATGAATCCTTAAGTTTGAAATCAGTATGGTTTTTGCCTTTTACAAAGAAAAATTGGATTCAAAATACAACAAGTCTCAAAAATCATGCTTGAAATATTGTTAGAATTGTAATTGTTATTGATTTACCTTTGAAAACTTTTTAATAAAATAGAAAAATATATACATTTACAATGTAGATGTAAACAAATTCTTAACATCAATATAACCCTTCATATTAAATTATTAATTACTGTGTTATGGTAGTGACAAATTTGGGGAAAGGAAAAATATTCCAAAACTTTCTGAAAATCCAATATGAGAATTAATTGCAAAATTACTAGAAATGTGTACCTTGGATATTATACAATTTGCATACATACAAAATTTGTGGAAAAATATATTTTTCCCCCCCAAGACGTTTCCAAAATACCCTATGCTAAATAATCTTTCCATAACAAACTAATTTAGATGCATATGACTTCTGATCTCTGTTGGCTTTTTCACCACAGCGGCCATTGCTCAAGGTGAAAAAAAAGAGGAAGTGTCTGATCAATTAAATTACACCAGCGAAAAAAGCTATTACCCTCGGCGAGTGATAGAGTGTTGTCCGGGGACGTTGTCGGAGCAATAAAACATGTAATGAATGTGAGTACAAGAGGAAAGCACCTGACGTGAAGTGCACAGGGCCGCTTCGTCCTCTAGTGAAAGTTAATTGTACGGCATACATGCACTTCTGCTCAATATAAGCAATCCTGAATTATTAGCCACCGTTAGAGACTCAAACAAGAGGCTAGTTGACTACTGGATGTATAACTCTTAGATTTAAAATAGAGCTTCAACAGAAAATATATTTTGCACATTGCTCAGGAGTTCTCTGATGTTTAATTTAGGACTCAACTTTGAGTTGTTTCTCCTAAAATTCCTTAGGAGAAAAACGGACACAAATGAGACCTTTATTGACAAAGAGTACAAGGCTATGAAATGAATGCGTGGAGCAGTGCAGATAATTTCTTCTGAGAAAAACTTGATGAGAAATGTGTCATATTTTACCTTTGATGGCAGACTTTCATATCTGACAGCAGTTTGAGATCTCTCGAGACTAGGATCTTTTTCTTAGAGGAACAATCTCAAGTTCAGCAAAGCCTCCATTTGATCTTCTAATCTAATCACCGTCTAGAAGAAACAACTGAAGTATTAAAGAGATTTGTATTCATATTCGATGACTAAAACATCCGACCTAAACGAAATTGGATTTCACAATACATTCATTGCGATTCAGTATCAAAACAGCAACACTTCATCTATTAACTGTTCGATCAGAGGCTAGAGCTTTCCATAATCACTGTTTGCGAGCGCTGTGTTATCTCTGTCAATCATATAATCTATAGGGACAAAGAGTAGCAATTTCACGCTATTGTTCACTGGATCTTTTTCGCCGTGCTGAATTGCTGTTCTATGCCGTTCGACTTTTATTTATAGCAAGTGGGTCAGACAAAGACAACACCATATGACACTGAAACTCCAGAGTCACTAAAGACTACACGGCTGGAGTTGGTTAGGACAGGAGCCATTATCCACAAAAAAGAGAGTATTTTAATCACGCTATTTTTTAAACCTGCTATTTTGAATGTCAAATGAACTATTTCGACATTTAGTATTTGCAAGCAGACACATGAAGAGATTGTCAACACTGAAACTCCCTTTCCACTGTCTGTAACCTCCATATATGACAAAGCTGTAAACATTGCAATTCGCCCCATGTATTAATTTAATTTAATTAATCAAGTAAGCAATTAATTATAAACACAAAAAAATCAGCAATTTTATACTGAAAAATTAATCAAGTAATCAATTAAAAAGAATTTTAAAAATATGATTTAGCAATTAATAATGTAGAATTTATGAATAAATTTAATTTGCACATCTTTCAGTACATTTTAAATTTCAATTAACAATAAATGTATATTATATAGTAATGTATATAATTTGTAGATAAATGTTATAATATACTAAATTATATATATATTATATTTCATGATGTCATAAAAAATTTTAGCCATAAAATAAATAAATATATATTTTATATATGCAATATATATATATATATATATATATATGGCTAAAATGTATTATTATTTATTATTTTAAATTACTTATTCAAATGTATTATTATTTAATTATTATTTGAGATATATATATATATAGCAAATAATAATTAAATAATAATACATTTGAGATAATATATATAGCAAATTCTGATGATTTTTTTTTTTACGAAAGTATTACGAAATTAGATATAAGTAATTATTTGCATAATATTTACATTTAATAAATTGGCTACACAATATCTACTGCCAATAAAATCATCATATTATCAGATTAACTCATATATATGCAGCTATAATATGTAAATTTATCAAAATTATATATTTCATTGGTCACTCT
Source organism: Labeo rohita (assembly GCF_022985175.1). Lineage (NCBI taxonomy): Eukaryota > Metazoa > Chordata > Actinopteri > Cypriniformes > Cyprinidae > Labeo > Labeo rohita. Next base: position 30,309,259 of record NC_066878.1, read on the forward strand.
TCTCTCTAGTTATCAACATTGACTGTCAAAAAAAAAAAAAAAAAAAATTTGGTTGACCATTAGTCATAATCAACAACAATACACTGCAAGCTAAACGACTTTAATAACCAGAAATGACTTGTGGTGTTATTGGTACCATTGGTAAATGGTGTTGTTTTCCCCGCTACTCTGAATGACAAATGAACTATTGCACCAGTTAGAAATTGCTCACGTCAAGTAGACACATTTACACCTGTCCACATGGAGCGAGCGAAGCGTTCTGCGGTTGTGTCAGCGCGGTTGAGCTGGTCCCGTAAACGCCATTCATTCACATGAAATAATGAGCACCAAACACAAGGGCCCCAACAGCACAGCAATTACTAAGAGCACAGAGTCCAACTCTGCTCCTGATTGAGAAATTAATCCTCCTCTAGCTGTCATCAACTTAAACCTCTCTGTCTCTCTCTCTCTCACGCTGTCTCTCTCTTTCTCCTCCCTGTCTCGCTGTCTCTCTCCCGCTGCCTCTGTCTTTTCTTTATCTTGTTTCCTCGACTCGGCTTCTTTCCGTCCCCCCGCACACAGCTTATTCTGTCGGATTATGACTCAGACAGCTTTCCTGACAGTGACGGCGGAAACAGAAGAAATGCAATTCAATAAATGGCCAGCGCTGAGAAAAACGCAGGAGGGGCGAAAAAACACGGTGGCAGCTCATCCATGCGAGAAATATTAATGTCTGAAACCAGTCTGAACTTCTAAAGGGGGTTTCTAGCTCCTGTTTTTCTCATTTCTGCTCATATATGGTTTTCACACAACCACGTATATTCACATAAAACTATCCTGGATGTCTAAATTTTGTTTTGAATTGTTGTATCCCTTAAAGAAAGTACTAATACTGTATTTTTCTTTTAACTATCATCAAAATACCATGGTATATGGCTATAATAATCAAATAGTACCATGGTACATATGCCAAATACTGTTTACTATTAACATTATGTTTTTGTAATGAGATGTCACTACTTACAAAAATAATTATATAAATAATCAATGTTTTTTGAAATTGTACCATAGTACTACCATGGTACCATAGTGTTTCTGAAGGTACTTTGGAGTACCATGCAAATATCATGGTATATACATGCTAAAACTATTAAGAAATGTTTTTGTTAACTTAAATATAATTAAATTAGAATGATAAAAAAAATAAAACCTACTATAAATATTAATGAAAAACACTATATTATATGAAAACTAAATGGCAACAAAATGAAATTGAAGTTGAAGTAAAATTATTATTAAAAAAAAAAAAAAATACTAAAACTATGACTGAAAAAAAAATACATGTAGGCTAAATAAATTTAAAAAAAAAAGCTTATATAAAGCTTAAATAAAATCTATTATAAATATTAGATAAAAAATATATATTATGAAAAAACGATATTATGAAATGATGCCATGGGAACTAAATGAAGTTAAAGTAAAATTGCAAAAAAAAAAATACATTTAGGCTAAAAATATGTCTAAAAAAAGTTCATAAAATGACAAAAATTTAACAAAATTACTAAACCTTAAAGTAAGGTAAAATAAAAAAAAACCCATTAAGAATCATTTTGTTAACTCACATATAATTAAAATACAAAATTATAACAAATAAAATTAAATGTTACATGAAAAATATTATATTATATGAAAAAACTTTAGAAAAACACTGGAAATGATGCTTTGGCAACTAAATGAAATTGAAGTTGAAGTAAAATCATAAAAATAAAAATAAATAAATTACTAAAATTACCAGAACTATGACTGGAATAACAATACATTTAGGCTAAGAAAATGTGTTTAAAAAGCTAATAAAATGTCAAACATTTCACAAAAAAAAAAAAAAAAAAAAAACTAAGGTTAAATAAAAAAACAAAGATTTGTTTTTATTAACTCAAAAATAATTAAAATAGAAAATTATAAATAAAATCTATAAATATTATATGTAAAATATTATATTACATTATATTATATTATATGGAAAAAAACTTTGGAAAAACATTGTAAAATGATGTCTTGGCAAATAATAAAGTTGAAGTAAAATTAGAAAAAAAAATAAAATTACTAAACATGACTGGAATAAAAATACATTTAAGCTAAAAATATGTTTTAAAGGCTAATAAAAACAACAAACATCTCACAAAATTACAAAAACTTAAAGGTTAAATAAAAAAAATTTTTTTAAAGGGTTTCTATTAATAATGCACAACAATTTGTGCAACACTTGTGCATCAATATAAATCATCTAAAAGGGTTTTGTGAAATATGACAGCATGCTTATAAACATCCAACGTTTCCCGTCTCTGTAACAAACCCTATTCCAGGGCTTTGGTCTGTTGAGATCCAGGAATATAATTCCTCTCAGCAGCATCTTTTGACATTCAAACAGAGGTGAAAGCGGGCCAATCACGCGGCACAATGCTCTATTCACCAGCAGCGCTTGACAAGAGGAAGATCCCGACCAATCTGGATCAGAAAGAACCCCGAGATCCTGTCAACTGTGTACAAACGCTTGATGGTTCGTATCCCGCCTCCCTTTGTGTGTCTGGATCAAATCCAAAAGCCGTTTGGAGCGAATATGCCAAAATCAAAATAGAGGCATTCAGTTTGTCATAATTGCAGCCTAGAGAGCAGTTGGAGGATTTTCAGTTCGACGCTGTTGCCGCAACAACCTGGAGAGATTTACCAAGCGTTTTCTGCTGTTGATAAAGCAGAGTTTATTTACCTCCACCAGACAGTTACGTCTTTATCAGGATGATGCTAAAAGCCAGAAGCGACAGAGAGCAACAACACAGCTCCAGAAGGAAAAAATCCTATTCATTTCTTTATAGAAAAACTCACTTTCAGTGTATAATCCCATAAAGAAAGGCCTACTGTGAATTCTGAGGTTAAGATTCTATGGAAGGATTCAACTTTTGAAATCATGTTTATTAGCAGAATTTACAAGGTTCCACCAAAGAATTTGTGGTTACCATGGAAACAAAAACTGCACCAATAGAGTTACTATTTCTCAAACTACTAATACATTTTGTGTATATTTGAATATTTTGCAATACAGCAAATATATTTACCATTTGTATATCTGTATAAATAAAGATTATTGAGGTATTAAACATTTGCTACCATTCAGAAGTTTGGGATTCATATTTTTTTAATTAATATTTTTATTAAACAAAAATAATTTAAATTTAAATTATCAAAAGTTTTCTGTGTCAAATAAATGCTGTTCTTTTGAACTTTGTATTTATTAAAAAAAAAAGGTTTCCACAAAAAAACATATTTTTTATTTTTTAATAAATAAAAACTACTTTTTGTACCACCATCATCATCATCATCATCATCATCATGAAGGGTATTGCTTCATGGCATAAGCAGTTGATTCCCTTTTAAAGAATGAAAATTGGGGAAATTATCATATTTTATCATACTTATATTTTTATTTGTTCAAAAAAAATCCTAAAAAAATTATAAAATATAAATATAATTTATAAATAAGATATAAATATAATTTATAAAATATAAAATAAATTATTAAAAATATATACAAATATAAAATATATAAAAATGTTTTTAAAAAGAAATTAAAAATATATTATTATATTATTATATTATTATTATAATTAATATATTATTATCATTTAAATGAATGAAGTTTTAGTTTCAAATCAATGTTATTCTTTTGAACTTTCTATTTATTATGGTTTCCACAAAATTAAACAATAATAATAATATTTTTTTTATGAAATAAAAACTATTTTTGAATAAATAAAAACTGTACTTTTGTTCCATCATCATTATTAATGAGTATTGCTTCATGTGATAAGCAGTTGATTTCCCTTTAAAGGGCATCAAAATAAAGAATAAAAATTGGGAAAATAAATTATGATACTTTTAAAAAACTTTCCATTTATTAAAAAAAAATCCTATTTTTTAAAAATAAAAATATAACAAAATATAACAAAACATGAAAAATATAAAGAAATATAAAACATCAAATATTTTTGAGTAAAGAAAAACTGTAATAAAAAGCATAAGATACTTCTTTCAGTAAATTAGCAAAAATCAATCAATAAAAATGTACAATCCCAAAATTTTGAAAAGCAATGTGTTAATTTATATTATATTATTAAAAAATGTACATGCACTTTTTGAACCATCATCATCAATGGTAATGCTTCATGGGATAAGCAGTTCATTCCCCTTTAAAAAATTAAATTGGGAAAATAAACGATCATACTTTCATACTTTAAAATTTTTTTTAAAAGTTTTTAAAAACTTTTTGTAGACCAATTATCTGTTTGTAAATATTCGGGATGCGTGCAGCGCGTGGTTACAGAAAACCCGGGAGAGAAAGCCTTTACAGGTAAAGAATTACATGGATACGGTACAAAATACTTCGATTAAAAAAAAAAAAAAAAAAAAAAAAAAAAAAACTTTTTTTGTGGCCGGTTCAAAAGTGAAAGAAAGTGAAAGTGACGACGTATTGTCAAGTATGGTGACCCATACTCGAAATTGGTCCTCTGCATTTAACCCATCACGAGTGCACACACACAGCAGTGAGAAGTGAAAACACACGCACACACGCTTTTTTTTCCCTCTCACAATTAACAAACTCACTAGTTTTGTTAAATTGAGTTATGAAGTCCGAATTAGAAGATATAAACTTGCATTTGTGAGGGAAAAAAGTCAGAATTATGAGATAAAAAAAAAAAAAATGTTATGTAAAAATGTTAATAGTAATAGGTTTAAATAATATTTCATGCTGTAACTGTAGGGCTAATACAATACATCCCCTATGAACAGCATATGTGAATATTATGTAGACCTATTGTTTAAATCAAATTTATGCTTTAAAAGTACAGTAATTACAGCAGTTTACATCAAAAGGCACAAAAATATTATTTTTTTTCCCTTATTCCATGGATTTTACCTGTTTACCTCCACTTGTTACCAGTGGTTCTACATTGATGTCCACTCAAAATTGGTCTATTTATTAAAAAATCCTAAAAAGAATTATATAAAATAAAATAAAAAATAGAGACTGCTTTCAATAAAAAAATGAAATAAAAATGTGCAATCCCAAAATTTTGAACAGCAAAGTGTGCATTTATAATATATTATTTACAAAAATACATATGTAATATTTGTACCAATGCTTAATGGGATGAGCAGCTGCTTTCTTTAAAGAGTGAAAATTGGAGAAAAAATTATCATAGTTTATTATCCTTTTTAACTTTCTATATATAAACAAATACTACAAACAATTTCACCGTTTCCACAAAAATATAAAAAAAAAAATTATTTCATGAAATACAAACTATTTTTCTTTATTAAATAAAAAACAGGCTTGGCAAGCATATGAAGCTTCTTTCAATGAATTAATACAATATTTTGTATTTTGATATGTGTACTTTTTGTACCATCATCATCAATGGAAATTCTTAATGCATGGGACGAGCGGTTAATTCCCCTTTAAAGAATGAAAATTAACATACTTTATCATGAAAGCTTTATCATAACAGCTTTAACTAACCACCAATCAATCAAACTTAAGCGCATTTAAATGCAATCGTTCTTTTCAGATGCATATGAGGTGAATTACAAAATATAAATGATGAAATATATTGCCTGCCACAAATTACATGGTATATGCTTCAAGTCAAAGTTTGTAATGTGGTGATTCATCAAAGAGCAGGCTGATATTGTTCAAGGCTTCCGAGTCTTTATTTGAAATCCCTATGGAGAAAACGAACAGGGAAAAAAAATACTTCCGGAACCCAAGAAAGTGGGCGGTCATAGTACAAGAAAGGGCATCAAAATAAGCTCCAAATGACTCGTTTTGACCTAAACGATAAACACGCTCTCGCAGAGCTTCCCACACACTTCCACATCTCCCCCGTCTACACGGCATCCCATTATCACCGTTTAGTGCTATGACTGCGTGCTGACTCATTAAAGGTGTCAATGATCCCACCATAGAGAAAAAGAGTAACAGAGTGCTTGTGAAAGCAGGGATTGCGTGAGATAAAGAGGATGGTGGGTGAGGATGGGCGAGGGAGAAAGAGAACAAGAGAGAGAGAGAGTAAGCAAGACTGTGTGTTTCTGGGCAGAGCAGATAAAGGCCACCGCCATTGGCTGTATGGATGTGGGGAAGAATTGCACGCTTGTCAAGGATTGAACGCATGGCTGAATAGGGAAACATATAACTAACCTTGACTTTTCAATCTCCACATTTGTCTGCTTTTATGCCTTTCCTCTTTCCACCGCTGGTGACATTCTCGACGCGCTCTACAGCTGACAAACAGACAATTACTGTAACCGTAAATTCCTGGGGGCGCATTCCCGTCCCATCATATTCAGTCGCTGTGGAAAAGCGCCGCGTGTGAAGACTACAGCACTTATAATGCCTACAAAACATCCCACATATTGAGGGAAAATGAGCTACAAAGCTGGCTATGAGAATGATAAACCCCAGGGCAAAGAAACACAAGTGCTTAATGTAAACAGCACCAGTGATCACAATCATCTTACAGCTCAAACGGTTTCTCTCAGACCCACGCTGAGCATTGTGGGAGGTCTGCAGTACAGTAAAGATCCGTGCCCTCCTATCAGCACACACCATTAATATCTGATGCTGCAGACCTATTTTAAAGACTGCCAGCGTTTGCTAAAGAAATGCTACTAAGGTGGCACAATATATTGGTTTTTGAAATTATAATAGTGCTCCAGACAAAAAAAAAAAAAAAAGATTGGGAGCTTTTGGCTCCTGAAATGAAACATTTAGCAGCCAAAAGACTGTTATATTATTAGACAAATTACTGAATTGCTAAAAATAGTTCTTCAGAAGCAGTTCACTGAGTGCACAACTTCTTACTTTAGCTTTTTAAACCCATTAACTGCATTTTACATCGACTACAACTATTTAAGTTACATAATGGTGGTTTTTATAGTTATAAAATAAGTGTAAAAATAATACTTAAACAGATAGCTCACCCAAAGTGGAAAGTCATTAATTACTCACCCTCATGTCGTTACAAACTTGTAAGACCTTTGTTCATCTTCAGAACACGTTAAGATATATTTGATGAAATCCAAGAGCTTTCTGACCGTCAATAGAACATGTGTCAAAGACACAAAAGAGTAGAAACTGTTGAATAAAGTGGTTAATTTTAATTTCTTTGTGCGCAAAAAATATTCTTGTAGCTTCATAACATTACGGTTGAAACACTGATGTCAAATGGACTATTTTAATAATGTCCTTACTACTGTTCTGGGCCTTGAACGTGGCCATAAAACGCTCAGAATTAATCAAAAATCTCCTAATTTCTGTTCTGAAGATGAATGAATGTCTTACAGGTTTGGAACGACATGAGAGTGAGTAAATACAGTTGAGGTCAAAAGTTTACATCCCCCTTTCAGAATCAATAAAATGTTAATTATTTTACCAAAATAAGACAACTGAGGGACTCAAATGCAACAATTACGGAAGGTTCAAACTCTCACTGATGCTTTAGAAGGAAAGACAGATGAAAACTTTTGGGGGTGAAAACTTTTGAACAGAATGAAGATCTGTACATTTTTCTTATTTTGCCTAAATATCATATCATTCTCCAAATGTACTGCCCTTCAGAGGCTATAGAAGATAGCTACATATAATAAAAATAAGTTAAATTTACCCTGATCTTAAAATTCAAAAAGTTTTCACCCCCGGCTCTTTGTTTCCTTCTAAAGCATCAGTGAGCATTTGAACCTTCTGTAATAGAGTCCCTCAGTGTGAAAAGATGGATCTCAAAATCATACAGTCATTGTTGGAAAGGGTTCAAATACACAAAAATGCTGGAAAACCAAAGAATTTGTGGGACCTGAAGGATTTTTCTGAAGAACAGCAGGCAGTTTGACTGTTCAGGACAAACAAGGGATTTATAACTCATAACATGCATTTTGTATAATCCTTCTTTAGTAAATAGTATACACACACCTTATTTAATAATAAATAAATAATTTAGAATAAATATAAATTAAATACCGAAACTTTAACTAAAATTAAAATGAGAACAGAAATTAAAATCAAAACTGATACAAAACATTAATAAAAACTGTAATACATACATACTGACCCTGCACTTATGAATATTTCAGAAGAACACAAATCAAATCTAGAATATCAGAATATCACAGATAGTGCGTCCAAAATTGCATACTGTCTGAGTAAGTACTACATTTGAATTTGAACTCACATTAAAAAGTTTGTTCTATATGGTATGAATTTGGACGTACTACGCTGTTACTATTAAGTGTGTTACTGCCAGAGTTACTACACTGATTACATGTAATCTGGATTAATCAGATTCCAAAAATCAAGTACTCGTAATTACAGTATATTATATTTTTAAATGTTCATACTCTGATTACAGTTACTTTTTTATAGATTACATGATTACATTTTATTCACACAATGGCAGTAAATCATTCAAAATTTATTGACCTTTTTAAAATTTTCATGTCATACCATTTAGCTTTGACTACATTCACAATACGAAATTGTCATGTAAATGTCATGAAAATAAATATGCAAACCATGCTTCTAAATTTGGGTGAAAAAGCAAACTGCTTTGACATGAGATATTTACTTGAAATATCTCTGAGGAAGTTAATATTTCAATAATGTGACAAAACATTTGCATGTTTACATTTCGATGTCACTAAATGGTCACACTGACATGCATGTAACCAAATTAAATATTTCAATTTTTAGTGCTCAAGTGTGTAAATAATGTTTAAATCCGGCTACATTTTGCTACTGTTTTTTAAATGCTATAAATTCTGACATACTACTCTTTTGGCGAACTGTTTTTTGCATACTACATAGTACAGAAGTATTTGATTTCAGACACAGCGAGAGTCTTGGAAGTGAACTAGCAAATGACACCCTACCAACCACCCAGAACACCATAGCAACCACACAGCATTTTGCTAAAACCAATCAGCACACCTTTAGGCATCCCATGGCAACTACTTCAACACAATATTTTTCCAAACAATACCTTAGAAGGGCTGCATATTAATTATATGTGAACTACTGACTCAAACTCACATTCCAGCATTAATTAAACTAAATTCTCATTCTCCACATCTACATGATGGCAGCCATTTTCCCAAGGGACCGCCGGCCCGGCTCACTAATTTGAACACCTGCCTCATTAGCGGTGGCGCTCGGCCCTGAGCTCAATGCCGGTTACGGCGGCTATTACTGGAAAGTCACACCAGAGAGATAGAGACAAAGAAGAGCAGGAACCAGAAATAATGATTTTTTTTTTTTCCAGTGGAAGCTAATGAGAGCAGAACAGACACTGGGTCGATGTTTCGGGACAGTTGCTACATGCCCCCATTGGGTCAGTCGAGCCCTCTAGATCCAACGCTGAACTGGAGCAGCCATCGATTGCGTTTGGACGAGCAACACGACACATCATTGCTGTCTAAAGTGCTGCCCAATGCACCACGGATACAATATTAAACCGATGAACTAGCACGCGAACATCCTCATCATCTGCTGCGAGTCTGTAAACATGTACAAATTACATCAAGAGTCTTGGACAAACGCCTGGTGACTGTACAATCAAATTGTTGGTGACTGCACAGCTCTAGATTGACTCAGTCGTCCGTTGATGTGGAAAATAAGAGCTGTCAATCCTGATCCAGTACAGATGGCACGTCACCCAGCATGTAAAGCTTTTCAGCACAAATCAATCTGTGTCTGTAATAAGATGGGTGAAAGATTTAGTATCAGAATGGCCCCATCTAGACATTTAATAAGCTTATTTTCAGTTACTTAAAGGTAAGGTGCGTAATTGTTATGTAAATATTTGTTCCTATTCAATAGTCGAAGTCAAAAGTTTACATACACCTTACAGAAAGGCACACTGATGCTTCAGAAGGCAAAACGATGCATTAAGAGTCTTCTTTTATTTTGTCTTCTGGGTAACATATACTTACTCTTTTGGGAAACATGGAAGTATCTTCTGTAGCTTCTGAAGTGCAGTACTAAATGAAAACTAAATATGACATTTAGGCACAATAAGAAAAATGTACACATCCTCATTCAGTTCAAAAGTTTACACCCCTGGCTCTTAATACATTGTTTTTCTTTCTGGAGCGTCAGTGAGCATTTGAACCTTCTATAATAGTTACATACGAGTCCCTCAGTTGTCCTCAGTTTCAAAAGATCGATCTGAAATCATACAGTCATTGTTGAAAAGGACTTTTCTGAAGAACAGCAGGCAGTTTAACTGTTCAGGACAAACAAGGGACTCATGAACAACTATCACTAAACAACAACAACAACAACAACAACAACAAAACACACATCTGTGGATCATTCAGGTAAAACACAGTATTAAGATATGTGAACTTTTGAACAGGGTGATTTTTAATAAACTCAACTATTATTTTCTCTTGTGGACTATATGTAAACATCTTTTATGTGAAATATCTTATTCAGGTCTTATTCATGCATTTTGTATGATCCCTCTTATTTTGGTAAAATAATTAACATTTTGCAGATTCTGCAAGGCGCATGTAAACTTTTGACTTCAACTGTATAATATGAAAAGCAACTATAAGTAAGCATTCATGAGTTGGCAATCACGAGCAATTTTACTCTTGTAATATATCTTGGAGTGAAATGGAATGTTAATTAAACAGAACTGACATAGTAATAAAGAATTGAAAGGCTTTTAAAAAAAAAACAACAGTGCCAGCATTAAACTTTGTCTTGGTGAAATTTGCTTTTCTAGTTAAAAATTCCAGCTAAATTAATTTAATTTGAATTCAACTTCCTTAAGTTACAATTGGAACTGCAATTCTGCAACCCGTTTGCTAAACAGAGTTTAAATTCAGGTATTCAATTGGAATTTAATTAAATTCTGAACGATGCACAACTTGGTTTCATACTAGAACGGGGCCAGAAGGCAAGTTTAAACTGTATTAAGAAAGTAAATAGGGTCAAATAAATGTACATCACTCTTAATCCAATCTTAAAAATTGCGTAAAGAAGTTCACCTCCAGAACATCCAAGATGTTCATCGTCTTTCTCTCTTCAGCTGAAAAGAAATTATGTTTCTTGAGGCAAACATTCCAGAATTTTTCTCCATATAGTGGATTTAAATGGTGCCCCCAAGTTTGAACTTCCAAAATGCAGTTTAAATGCATCTTAAAATGGCTCTAAAGATTCCAGCCAAGGAAGAAGGGTCTCATCTAGCAAAACAAATGGACAATTTATTTACTTTTTAACCTCAAATGCTCCTCTTGTCTCGTCTCTGCGATGCGCATGCGTACTCTGTGTAATCTGGGTCAATACAGTAAGGGTATGCTGAAAAACTCATGTTCACTTTGTAAACACTGTGTTGGTACTTCTGCAGCGATGTAGGATGATTTAGAAGTTGGGGAAGAAAACGAGATTTTTTCAAAGAGTTTTTCAAAAACTGTACCCTAACTGTATTGACCATATTGAACCATATTGAATCTGTTCACACAGACTTAGACAAGACAAGCGTTTAAGGTTAAAAATTATATAAATTGTCAATTTGTTTCGAAAATAACAGGACGTTTTGCTAGATAAGGCCCTTCCTCCTCGGCTGGGATTGTTTAGAGCCATTTGAAACTGCATTTAGGAAGTTTTTTCCTGAATAATTCCTGAATTTTTTTCCTCAAGAAACATAATTTCTTATCGACTGAAGAAAGACAGACACGAACATCCTGGATGACAATGGGGTGAGTACATTATCTGTAAATTTTTGTTCTGGAAGTGAAGTGTAAAAATACAGCCCAATTTACCATGGTAATATTAATCAATCTTCTGAACTGACTTTTCAAAAGAAACGTCCACACCAGAAAAGATACTGGTCATTTTCTGCCAGGGCATTTATAGATTTTCTACAGATTAAGTTATTGTTTCAGCATATTAATTTAAGAGAGGAGAAAGTTTTTTAAAGGGGACACTGAATGCTCATTTTCCACAAGTTGGTATGATTCTTTCGTGCCTTTGTGAAAGGTCTACAACATACTGTGGTTCCTCAATGGTCGTGTAAAACAACACCTTTTTACCTCATCAAAAACAGCTCTGTTCACAGTGAGCCGATGCATTATTCGGTGCATGTCTCTTCAAATGATAATGAGCTCTGCTCACTCCACTATTTGATGGCGCGTTACCATCAAAAACAAAACTAATCCAATGCGTCCTCAGTGGTTCTGACGTCGGGAGAAAATGAAAACTCTTATGTTCACTTTTACACCTGCGTTGCTTACAAGATATTATTGTCGCTACAGCTGCTTGAGCACGGAGAAAATGGCGGACAGAATACATATGACTGAGGGCAGAAATATGCTAAAATGGGACAGTCCATCAGTGGTTGTGGGCAGGGCTTGATCAATTAAACATCACACCACTCAAAAAATCAAAACAGCTTGATATTTGAGATCATTTAGGTTTTTTAGGGATTAAAAAAAATGTGTAAATGGATTTTTAGCATTCTATGGTTGTGTTCACACACTGCTAAGACACATTTATAGTAAATACCATGCAAAAGTGAATTTTGCTTTCAGTGTCACCTTTAAAGGGGTCATTGGATGCCCATTTTCCACAAGTTGATATGATTCTTTAGGGTCTTAATGAAAAGTCTATAATATACGTTGGTTAAAAATTCTCAATGGTAGTGTAAAACAACACCCTTTTTACCTTGCCCAAATCAGCTCTGCAAAAAGCATCCTGTTCTGGCCGAGGCGGCTTTAAATGTTAATGAGCTCTGCTCACCCCGCCCCTCTCTTCTCTCTGTGGAGTGACGAGCCTGTTTACTTTAGCCGTATTTAGCAGCTAAACTTGCTAACTAGCACGTTATTAGGAAAGGTGATTGTACAGATTATAAAAAAAAAACCCTTACACTCTCTCGATCAAGAATAATTTAGAATATAGACGATATATATGTAGATCGGGAGGTGCATTCCCTTCACAAGCAAACTTAATCCACTGTATCTTCAGCGTCTTAGATGTCGGGAGTAAATGACGACAACTATGTTCATTATTACATCCAGCAACACAACACCTCACTCTCTCAATCTGAGATATTCCTGTCTAATTTACATCCCTGCTCCAGCATCAAAACAATGGAGGTCGGACTGTGACAGCTGATCTGAGGTAAGACGTTCATGTCAATAAACTATCGTGGGAGTGGCCTCTGTCGGTGTAACACCACATTGTTATTATTACAGGGATTTTTATTATTATAGGGTAAATTTGTACATACACTGCTAACACGCATTAATGTTCAAACAACATAAAAAAAAAAAGTGAACTTTGCATCCGATGACCCCTTTAAAAATTCCATAAAATTCTATTAAAGAACATCAGAACAGTAAACCAGCCTTTATAGGGATCTCATCCATTCTTGGATGTTCTAAGGGCCCCGAATCTATTGGATTCCCTCCAGGATGGCGACTGGCACAGCGAGGCAGATGGCATATTCTGCCCGCTCGTCATTGAAGCGTCTCTGAGCAGCTGCACAGGTGTGCGTCGTCTGCACAGGCAGCTGTCCTACTCCTCTCTCTCCTCTCACACATGTATCTCCCTCCATCTTTCCCTCTGTCTTCTGCCTTTAATCTCAGCTCTCCTCCCTCAACATTCTGACCTTTGCTTTGGTTTTATTTATGTTGCTTTGGAACGGCTTGTTCCTCAAAGGTGAGGTGAAACAAATAGCGTTTTCTACGATACGACGAAAGTGTGATTAACCACTTTTCTGGAGAACAAAGGGTGACAATACATCAAAGGGACGCATCCTCTCCGTTCTCCCTCTTCTGCCTTCATTTAACTCACAAAGTGTACGCAGGGATCAAAAAGATCAAGAAGAGCGATAGAACAATGTCTCCCTGGGTATCAGTCCACAAAAACACACAGATTCCTCACAAAAGTTCTGTCTGTGTAGTAAGAAAAATAATAAGAATAAGAAAAATAAATTACATAAATTATTTTTTAAAAATAAAATAAATTAATTAGAGATGCTTTTAATTATTAATTTTTAATTTTATGGAATTCAGAAAATTAATGAAAAACACCAAATTTCGTAAAAATTAAACTGAATTTGAGTATTTCATAAGCACTTAAAAGTAATTTTTGTTCAACCTTTAATAAATTGCTGTTAAATTGTGTTCGTTATATGATTCAATTAATTAGAGATGCTTTTTGATTAATATTTTTATTAATTTAACCAATAAAACAGAGTCTATAAAAACTGAAAAATAAAAAAAAATAAAAAAAATAAAAATGGAATTTTAAAAAATAAAACAGAATTTGGGAAAAAAAAATAACATTTTATAGGACCCAAAAAATGTTACAAATATTTCTATTTCAAATAAATGCTGTTCTATTCATCTGAAATACACATCACAATTTCCACAAAAATATAAAGCAACACAATTGTTTTCAACATTAATAATAATAAACATTTCTTGAGCAGCAAATCAGCATAATAAAATTATTTCTGAAGGATCATGTGACACTGAAGACTGGAGTAATGATGCTGAAAATTCAGCTTTGCATCACAGGAATAAATTTCATTTTAAAATATATTCAATTATAAAACAGTTATTTGAAATATAATAATAATAATAATAATAATAATAATAATAATAATAATAATATTACACAATATTACTGTTATTCTGGATCAAATAAATGCAGTATCTTACTATTTTGCATGTCTAAATCAGCAAGTGACATCCAGTTCTTTAAATATTTAAAATAATTTTGTCCTCTTTAATTCACATTAAAGAGTTTACATTTGTATAAAACTAATTAATATAATATAAAATACAAAAATTCAATTAGAAAATCAAATTGAGCACATTCCATTACGCAGATTCAGGCAAATGTAATGCATCATCCAGATGTTCCATGCATACAGAAATTTACATTACGTACGGTATAATAGTATGCATACTACTTATTTTCATAAATGTAATTAGTATGCAACTTCGAAACCGACCCACAGATAATAGCCTTTGAGATTTCTTTCCCATCTAACCTGAAGATCTTTGGGAGTTCTTCCATTCTTCCATGGCAATGTCACATTTGGCTTATTCACTGCGTCCTTTTCTTTGTCAAGCTACTTTGGACTAATATGAATAGAAAAAGTGCTCTACTAATAAAACTGAATTGAACTGAACTCTTGTTTTCCCAAAGATTTCCTGTGTTGATATTCCTATCACCATGACAACCCATCTTAAAAGCCCACTCCATTTACAATTAATGCGGTTGTCCTTTAAAACATTTATTTGTTGATTTATTTATGCTTCACGCTACCCAGAGGAAACCCGCCGCACGTCTAAAAATCAAAGCGCTTGTCGTCAGCAAGCAGATCTTGTGACAGTGAGGAGGTTTCATAAGCGTGACAAAGTTTGATGGATGCAAGATGGAAAAAAGGATATGGAAATAAGTGTTTTTCTCTTTTTTTCCTCTCTTCTCCATGCCTTGACTCCTCCATCTTGTGCTCCATGCATGAACGGGAGGCAGTCTGGAGTGTGAGTGGTGTTTCAATGACTGTTGCCCACAGAGAGGCACTAAAGTGTGCAGCCCTGCCAAGAACCCTCCAACCGATCGCTCATTCACACGCTCAAAAGGCCTGGATCCGACCGCAGCCGAGACTGAACAGGCAGAAAACACCCGGCCACCCATTTTAACACAGCCCTCGGGACGCTTTGCATCACACACGAACAATAAAGCACCGTGGTACTGCCGTGCTTTTTATCATGGTAATACCATGCCATTTTTTGGAACATGGTACATGGAAAAAAAATAGAAGCACTAAAGACTTTCACAATATTATAATTTTTTCTGAACAAAGTACCTCAGCAAAAAATACAGTTATGACGTCAGATGGTAAAACCATGGTACTGTGATGTATACCATGGTACCACAGTGCTACCAGATACATTTTTAATGATAAAACCATGCTATTCTAAGTAGTACCTTAAAATACCTAGGAAATACCACAAGTTTCAATACAATGATCTATATATTGTGACATCTGCGGTGCATTCATTGTATTTTGCCTGTAACCATCACCACACCACTTTGTAGGGAAAAATACTACGCTTTTGATATGGTACCACTGTAACAACATTGTTTTTACATGCACTATAGTAATACCACAACTTCTTGGTTATTGCCTTAGAAAATGTACTATGGTGGTATCATGGTACAGTGCATGTATCAGATGGTAATACTATGGTACTCTGAAAACATTATACATTATGCAGCAGTAACAAACAATTGTAAATGTGGTACCAGTGCTATGATATTCATAGAAATGCCTTGTTGAAGTACCATGTAAATACCATGGTATTTTTACCTGATACCATCACTATATTACGGTACCATCACATTTATATGAAAATGTTATAACCTTGGTTTTATTGTATATTTATCATAGTTATACCATGCTTTTGCTATGGTAACATGGTAATACCATGACTTTTTTGGTTATAACTTACAAAAAGTACTGTGGTGGTACCATGGTACATCTGATGTTAACACTACGGCACTCTAAAATACCTACCATAACTTCCAATAATACCATGGCAGTATACTTTTTTGCAAGTGTGGTACCAGGTAATACTATTTTTGGTCATGACAGTACCTGATACCATCACCATAGAATGGTACCATAACATTTTTAAAGAACATGGTAAAACCATGGTTTTATGGATATTTACCATGGTAATACCATGATTTCGATACAGTAATATTGCTAATACCAAGATTTTTTATTTACCAAGGTAATACAATATTTTAGTGTGATAACATGGTAATACCATGATTTTTTTGGTCATAACTCACAAAAGTCAAAAAGTACTGTGGCAGTACCATTGGATATCTGATGTTAATACTTTGGTACTCTGAACACTTACTTCAAAGAATACTATGGTACTTTTCAAAAATACCATGCCAGTATACTATGATACTTTTTTTGAGGTGCGGTACCATTTTTGGACAGTACCATGAAATAGCTTGCAGTACAGTGTAAATACCATGGTATTTTTACCTTTTACCATCACCATATCATGGTACAATAACATTTTAAAGAAAATGGTAAAAGGTTTTATGGATATTTACCATGGTAATACCAAGTTTTTGAAATAATAACATTGTTAATACCATGGTTTGATGTAATACCATAATTTTTTTGGGTTATAACTTACAAAAAGTACCATGACGGTACTTTGGCACATCTGATAATACTATGGTACTCTGAAACACTTACCATATTTTCCAAAAATACCATGGCAGCATACTACGGTACTTTTTTTGCAAGTGTAGCACCAGGCAATACTATTTTTGGACATGACAGTACCATGAAATACCTCAGAGTACAATGTAAATACCGTGGTATTTTTACATGATATCCTCACTGTATTATGGTACCATAACATTTTTAAAGAACAGGGTAAAACCATAGCTCCTGACATTTACCATGGTAATACCATGTTTTTAATATAGTAACATTGTTAATGCCATGATTTTATGAATATTTACCATGGTAATACGTTTTTAATATGGTAACATGGTAAAATCATGATTTTGGTTAAAACGTACAAAAACTACTGTGGCGGTAACATGGGATATCTGATGTTAATACTATGGTACTCTGAAACACTTACCATAACTTCTAGTAATATCATGGCACCATGGCAGTATACTATAGTACTTCTTTTGCAAGTGTGGTTCTAGGTAATACTATTTTTGGACATGTAGTACCATGAAATACCTTGCAGTACAATGCAAATACCATGGTATTTTCACCACTGTACATTTGACTTTAAGGAAAAATGGAAATGCCATTGTTTTATGAATATTTACCAGATTAAGTAACATGGCAATACATGATTTTTTTTAAGGTTATACATTTTACAACAACTGTGCTGGTAGCAGTAATTACATCATGTGGTAATTCTATGGTGCTTTTGGCATATATGTACATGGTACTTACAATAGTACTATGGAAATACCATGTTGCATATCTAAAATACCATGGTACATTTATAAGTACCCTGGTATATATCAAAAGTAGCATGGTACCACCGCAGTACATTTTAAGGGCATTAAAGCTCGTCAGCCAAATTTCAAGACATTAATTCCCATCTACAAAAGCAGCAGGCGTAAGACCTTATCACATTCAGAAATGATTCAGATCTAAACGTCTGAAATTACATTAATTCAGAGGCTCTTTTCTAAAGCTGTCTTCATGCCCCAAAAAAGTCATTTCCATAATAGCTGTAAAATGAAGTTTCAGCACTGAATCGACTCCCTCCACCTGCTGGGACTGTCCGTCTGCATTAGCGGCTGACAGCGCTCGCAAGCACAGGATGAACAAACCCGACAGCTGAAGGTGTGTAAAACATCGAGCTAAAACGTTAAGGCAAACACCCGCTCTCAAATGTCACCGTGGAGACGGGGAAGCTGACGGCAATGCTTTGACTGCATTTCTCACCTCGTCTCGACGCGCTAAACGCGCCCGGGCTCAGGTGAAGGCAGTCGCTTGCGCGCAGCTCTCAAATCAGAGAAACAGGTTGGGACGTTTCAAAACAGGCGACCTGTCAGCCGCCGCTTTGAAGCAAAGGGAAGCTGAAATATTAAGCATGTAAAATGCTCCGCGGAAATTGAGGTGTCATGCGCCTGACAGATGGTGCATGCTTTGCACCAACCGTTCCATCTGGCTGAAGTGACACCGTCATATTCAGAAGCTCAGATTCATCATGGAGCGTCTTCAAAGTTCAGTGCTGACGTCCTGAATCGCTCATTCGCATGCATCATTAGAGCTGTAGCCGCGTTAGGAGCGATTATGAGGGGCTGCGATCTATTCCTCAACAAAATCCTGCTTTTTAATCTCTTTAAAAGGTGGCTGTTGGCAACAGTAAACAGTTAGATGCTTGAGGAGCCTTATTCTACAATCTTGAAGGTCTTGAATATAATTCCATTACAGTAAAAGGGAGTTTATTGCCTTTTCTTTTAACTGTAGAGAGGATGAAATCAGGGGAAACAAAGCAAGACACAACAAAAGCCAGACTCAAATTGTCATTTCCCATTTGAGCACCATGTGCTTTAAGGAACGGTTCAAACAAAAATGATTTGTTTCTTCATCAGAACAGGTTTGGAGAAATTCACTCTACAGTGAATGGGTGCCGTCAAAACGAGAGTCCAAACAGCTGAGAAAAACATCACAATAATCCACAAGTAATCCACACCACTCCAGTCCATCAATTAACGTCTTGTGAAGTGAAAAGCTGCATGTTTGTAAGAAACTAATCCATCGTTAAGGTCTTTTTAACTTTAAACCTTTGCTTCTGACCAAAATACAAGTCCATAATCCATAATTCTGCTTCCTCTATCTATCTCTATCATCTGTTGTCCTCTCACATCAAAAATCCACCAACATATTTGTTGAGAAATTATTTCACACAGTCCAAACAGCTGAGAAAAACATCACAATAATCCACAAGTAATCCACACCACTCCAGTCCATCAATTAACGTCTTTTGAAGACAAAAGCTGCATGTTTGTAAGAAATAAATAAACGTTTTAAAAACTGTTCAAACTGTTGTAAACAGTTCTAAACAAACATGGATTTTAAAAAATATTTTTGGCCAGAAGTGACAGTTTTTCACTTCACAGGATGTTAATTGATGGACTGGAGTGGTGTGAATTGCTTGTGGATTATTATGACGCTTTTATCAGCTGTTTAGACTCTCATTCTGACGGCACCCATTGACTGCAAAGGATCCATTGGTGAGCAAGTAATGTTAAACTCTTCCAAATCTGATGAAGAAACAAACTTGGATGGCCAGAGGGAGAGTACATTCTCAGCAAATTGTAATTTTTCAGATGACTATTACTTAAAACCCAAAAAACATGAAATGGTGGTTGCAACCCAACGTAATTGATGTTCTGAGACAAACAATTCTGGCACAACATGCACCGAATGCCTTAAAATAAGACTAGGATCATTTATTACAACTTTAATCAAAGGCATGCATACACGCTTTTCTTTTAAGAGTTTTTTTGCATGTCAAAGTGAACATTAGCGACTGCAAAAATGAATCCAGTGCGATTTAACACAAAACTAATATATTCTCCTTTCAGGGCTCTGGTCAAGATGAGCCAATCCTGTGGGCCATTCATTAGTTTTGTCGGATTCACTCGACCAATGCGATCAGTCAGGGCTGATTAACACTGCCTGATAATTTCATTAACACTCTGAGGCAACAGATGCTCGGCTGTGAAACTCTTGTGTCAGGATGTTTACACTAAACTGTTTCCTCGCGTTTTCATCGGGAAACGTTAAAGAGGGCCTTAATTTGTCTTTTCGTTTGACAAGCTCTGCTTTTTCTTTTTTTTAAGATAATACTGCCTACTTGATAAGTAAGTGTAATTGGCAAAAGCTTAGGTAACCAATAGGTTAATGGATTGATCCCAGCAAGAAGAAAAGCATCCATATTTTGCCCTTCAGCAAAACACAGATTGCTCCAGGGGGATTGAACCTGAAACTAGGCCAAACTAGCAGCGTTTGCCTGTGCAAAATGCAATTTTTTTTTTTCCACCTGTAGGTTGTTAAACACAGCTACTGTGGCAGCTACCAAATACACTATTAGATCAGCTGAGGGAGGAATTGTGACACTAGTTATGAAATATGTATTGTATTGTATTGAAATTAGTTATTTATCTAGGTTCGGCTGATATTGTAATAAAAAGTAATTATTACTTAATAAAAAGAATTCCTTAAAATAATAATATATGCACTATTCCAAAACAGCTGAAATATAGTAGCATATACACTACCAGTTAAAAGTTTTTAAACAGTAAGATTTTTAATGTTTTTAAAGAAGTCTTTTCTGCTCACCAAGCCTGCATTTATTTGATCCAAAGTGCAGCAAAAACAGTAAAATTATGAAATATGTTTACTATTTAAAATAACTGTTTTCGATTTGAATATATTTTAAAATGCAATTTATTCTTGTGATTTCAAAGCTGAATTTTTAGCATCATTACTCCAGTCGCATGATTCTTCAGAAATCATTCTAATATTCTGATTTGCTGCTCAAAAAACATTTATTATTATTATTATTATTATATTGAAAACAGCTGAGTAGATTTTTTCAGGTTTCTTTGATGAATAGAAAGTTCAAAAGAAAAGCATTTATCTAAAATAGAAATCTTTTGTGACATTATAAACATCTTTTGATCAATTTGAAGCATCCTTGCCAAGTGAAAGTATTAATTTCTATAAATTCCTTCCCAAAAAAACATATATACTCACTCCAAGCTTTTGAATGGTATAGTGTATAATGCTACAAAAGCTTTTTATTGTAAATAAATTCTAATATTTGGATCTTTCTATTCAAAGAATCCTAAAAATGTACTCAACAGTTTTAAATACTGTATAATGATAATAATAATAAAAAAATGTTTCTTGAACAGCAAATTAGCATATTAGACTGATTTCTGAAGGATCATGTGACACTGAAGACTGGAGTAATGATGCTAAAAATGTAGCTTTGCGTCACATGAATAAATTACATTTTAAAATATATTCAAATAGAAAGCAGTTATTTTAAATAGTAAAAATTTTACAATATTACTGCTTTTGCTGTTTTAAAATCAAATAAATGCAGGCTTGGTGAGCAGAAGAGAATTCTTTTAAAACATTAAAAATCTTACTGTTCAAAAACTTTTGACTGGTAGTGCAAATGTGAAAATAATACATTTATTAATAAAACATTGTGTTAAATTAGAAAACATTAGAATATATATTCAGCTATGCTCACCAAGGATGCACTTGTTTGATCAAAAATACAGTAAAAAAAAATTAACTATTTTCTATTTGAAGATATTTTACATTTTAAATCCAGTCTTTTTGCTGCTCGATGAACATTTTTTATTATTTTCAATGTTGAAAACAGTTGTGCTGCTTAATATTATGATAAAACCTTGATACTTTTTACAATATTTAGACTCTCCACTTCATCTACCTTTGCTCTTTCTCCTCAATCCTTCCCTCACAGCTACAAATCTTGTTTTTTTTTGTACTGTAGGACACCACTGCTCAAAGACAACTCGAGAATGTCTCACCAATTCCCAGTGACTAGAGAATCCTCAGTGTGAACGACGAGGAGGTGCTGAGCTGCTGAGTTGGGCTCCAGGCGCTGAAGAGAAGCTGTCAGTCGCCCTCCCGTCAGCAAACCTCCAGGGCATCAGATGCAAACCTTTCGTTGGGACGAAACTACAACAGAAAGCACTTTCCAAGATCCGCTGTACGCGCCCAGGCCGCCAGCCCACGGTATAGAGACTAGAGAATAGCAGATATTACACAAGCTGCCCTACTGTCAGAGCTTATAAAATGGCAGTGATCTTGCATACAACGACACATTCTGATGTAGACAGAAATCTTAAGAGCTTATTGCTATTTTTAACACACCACATGCTTAATTGAAATAATACCATAATGCCAGCCAACAAATTACGTGAGAGATATTACCTAACGCTTATATTTACAGAACATGCCAGCGGATCTACATCAGCGTTTGTTTTCATATCCGATTAGGGAAATATGATATTAGCAAAACAAACACCTGGTGATGGATTCAGAACCAGACAGAAGCCCATTGTATCCTGAATCAACAAAGCCACACAGGTAGAATCAAATGAGTCATTCTATCAGACGGATGCCTTTTTCAGTTTTTTCATCTTTTAAGATCAGTTTATTTTACAATATATTTTTTTTTTTTTTAATTAAAAAATTATTTTAATTAAAGTATAATTTTATAAATGTATAATGTAATTCATTACTTCATTGCAGATATTTATATTATACATTGATTATTTTAATTAAAAATATTTTATAATATATACATATAATATTTCAGCTGAGGTGAGGGCAGCAATTGTAACACTAGTTATGAAATATGAATTGTATGACTGGATTACAGATTTTCATTTATAAATTAAATATGTAATAATATTAAATCATTTGTAAATAACATTTCAGGCAAATAAGGTGTTAATAAATTGTGTTGTGCCATCTTGAGTTACAATAAAAAATCAATTTAAAATATATATTTTTTTTTATCTGCACTGCTGGTAGTTATGCCACCGGCTGATAATGAAAAATATTTTAGAATAAATAAATAAATAAATAACCAGTAAAATATGCCTTTTTAGACCTTTTTCCAACCAATATATATTTGAGTAAAAACATTTCTTAAAATTATATTCAATATTTTTATTTAATTTATAAATGGAGTATAATTTAAAAATGGTTAAAGTAATATGTTTAAATATATTTATATTATACATGAATTAAATTAAAATATTTAATAATATTAAATAATTTGTAAATAACATTAAGCATTGTAATAAAATATGATATATATATATATATATATATATATGATATATTTTAAATATAGTAATATTTTTAAATATACTGTTATTATACATCAATAAAAAGAAAATGTTTAATAATATTAAATAATTTGTAAATAACATTTTAAGCATTGTTAATAAATTGTGTTGTGCCATCTTGAGTCACATTAAAATATTAATTTAAAATAATTAAGTTTTTTCCGTCTGCACTGCTGGTAGTTATGCCACTGGCTAATATTTATACAAATATTCACTTTTCATTAATCACTTGTGTACTACTCAAAAACTTATGGTAATGAGGCCTGATAAGCAAAAACATAAGAACAAAAAAAGTCTATAAGTATCCATACACTTAAAAATCAAGGTTCTTTACTGGTACCTATAATTTCATGTGGTTCCATCTTGTGGAAAAGGATTCTTTGTTATTTTTTAAAAATGGTTCTTTTAAGACCTGTTCACTAACAGGTTCTTCTATGACATCACTATGAAATCCCCTTTTTGGAACCCAAATTGTGTGTATAATAAAATTAATTATTTACATGTAATGAGTCAAAAGGCACTTTTTTCGTTTTATAGAATGACCCAGCGCTCAGGGTACCATAAATCCACAGCACAGGACACATTATTTGACCCTGTGGTCCTCTGAGAGCACATCTCACCACTTGTTTTAGTTCCTATCAGACATTTCCTGCAGCACATTCTTGCCCTTTCTATTCTGATTTGGCTTTGTGTATCAGAAACCAGAGAGAGCTGTGGAGAACGACAGGAAGTGATGTGATGGGAAGAGAAGGACAAATTCCAGATGAGTGAGTTTCAGAAGGTGCAGAACAGACAGTCTGTCACCTAGAGAGCTCTGGCCCTGTGAAAATAACACTGACAGCACCGCTAGAATAGTCAATCTGACTTTGGGGAGAGCTACTGTGAATTTGCTTAAAACTTTGCAGGCGATAATAGTCCTGCGGTTGTTCGGTTAGTGATAATTCAATCAAAAATGAGAAAAATCGCACTCATTTACTCATTCTAAACACGTATGTCTCTCTTTCCTCTGTGGAAGCAGAGCATGAGTCCTGTGACTACTTTTGTTCTGCTTCTGAAGCATGAAAGCCCTAGTCCCCATTCATTGTAATTGCATGTTGGAAGAGAGCGACCAGCACAATTCTTCTACGAATGAAAGAACACCAAACAATAACGGAGAGCAAATAGTGACATGAAAGAATTATTTCTTTAAAATACAACAATTTAGATTCATTTGAGTCACCAGTAAAAATACTCTCAATATTTCCATGTGTTTTGTAATAGCATGAAAGAGCTCCAACGATCATATCATCGGCAGCATATAAAGATAACTAGAGTGTGACTACGATCTACTTCCCTTTAACGTTATAGTGTGTGCCAAAACAATGAGAACTCAGTTACTATGGGACGTGATCCAAACAACACGAGGGACATGATAACTTTTGTAATCTAAGCTAGTTCTAGTTATGGAAAGTGCTATTCAGTTCTATATTAAGTAATTATTCACTACTGATGCATTTTGATTCATCATCTGTAACCGCAAACAGCAACTGAGTTTACAGCAATGCTCTTAGTGCGGTGTTCAATTCAACTCGTGTTTTCTACTACTGTAAATGAAACATACCCCACTTCAGCTCAGAAGCTAATGTGGTAATCTAGAATTTAAATAACTGTACAGTTGCAAAACAAATGCTTTTTGCCATTAAACTGACATTTTGTTTCTTTGCACATCATATTCTGAGCAGAGAACAGAATAACGCATGATCAGAGATATCAGTCTAAATTGAATGGAACACATTAAAATGGAAGTTCTATGGAACAAGGAAAAACACTAAATATACTCACGAGACTTCTTATTATCTGTATTGACGTTTATATTATTATATGTATTAACATGAGACTAGTCGCTTACCAAAAAGCGAAAGAACACAGAAACCGAATCAACTGAGTGAGTCATTTACACTGGAAGCGTTTCGATTGATTCAAACTTGTGAATTCCATCATTCAGTTCAAGAGATTTACTAGCAAAAAAGATCAAAAGAGCCATTCATTTCTGAATTTCGACATCGCTTGTAATGGTTTTACGAAGCACGTATAGTGATGGGTGAAACTGAGCTTTTCGAAACTCTGAATCAGTCAAACAACTGTCTCGCAGAATGATTCACTGTTTCGAAGAGCTCCAATCGGATCACGAATCAATTGGTTTAGATCGGGACCTTAAATCGCATATCGCAAATTATTTGCTTTAGGTAGGACTTCAGAGCGCATACAGCTATCATTTGGTACTGCAGAGGTTTGCGAATCATCGGAACTTTGTGTATTCATGAATCATTTGATTTAGATTGGAACGTTGGAGCGGGTTTGCGAATCTTTTGAGTTAGATCGAACTTCGGAGTGGCTTCGCAAATCTTTTGATTCAGATTGGGAATTCATTGTGGGTTCACAAATTATTTGATTCGGATCGGGACTTTGTTGCAGGTTTGCGAATCCTTCGATTCAGATTGTAATTCGGTATGGTTCGTGAATCATTTGATTCAGATCATGACTTCGAAGCAGGTTCAGGAATCTTTTGAATCAGATCACGACTTTGGAGCATGTTTCATGAATCACAAAGTATATATAATTTTACTGTTGTAAAAGTGTATTTTTAGTTTGTGTAACCATGATTTTCTGTGTTTGTTTTTGTATAACCACAGTTTTACCACAAATACCATGGTTTAATTAGTAACCACTAGTAATGTTTATTTGTTTTTTTTTCTGCTTTTTAATTTTCATAAGGGATGTGTTACCTGTTTGACAAAAATTGTAAAAATTCCATTACAATTGTAAAAAAATTCCATAGCCAATCAAGTGAATGACATCTTCATTAGAGGAGTGACAAAAACAGCAACTCATTTCAATGTCTGTCTTATATTTAATTACATCCATAAGCCTTTTATGAAATTAGGATTAACTCAATCTGTTGCTTGACCTCCTTGTATTTAAAGAGAGAACTATAATTTCCAAAGTCAGACTTTCAAGGGTGCAGAATTTAGTAGGAACACTATGACATGTCCATACTAATATCCAGCGACTACTAAACTGTGCCTAGCAAAAACATTGCTCAAACAATTACTGGTGCATCTCAATAAATTAGAATGTCGTGGAAAAGTTCATTTATTTCAGCAATTCAACTCAAATTGTGAAACTTGTGTATTAAATTCAATGCACACAGACTGAAGTAGTTTACGTCTTTGGTTTTTTTTAATTGTGATGATTTTGGCTCACATTTAACAAAAACCCACCAATTCTCAACAAATTAGAATATGGTGACATGCCAATCAGCTAATCAACTCAAAACACCTGCAAAGGTTTCCTGAGCCTTCAAAATGGTCTCTCAGTTTGGTTCACTAGGCTACACAATCATGGGGAAGACTGCTGATCTGACAGTTGTCCAGAAGACAATCATTGACACACTTCAAAAGGAAGGTAAGCCACAAACATTCATTGCCAAAGAAGCTGGCTGCTCACAGAGTGCTGTATCCAAGCATGTTAACAGAAAGTTGAGTGGAAGGAAAAAGTGTGGAAGAAAAAGATGCACAACCAACCGAGAGAACCACAGCCCTGAGAGGCTTGTCAAGCAAAATCGCTTAAAGAATTTGGGTGAACTTCACAAGGAATGGACTGACGCTGGGGTCAAGGCATCAAGAGCCACCACACACAGGCGTGTCAAGGAATTTGGCTACAGCTGTCGTATTCCTCTCGTTAAGCCACTCCTGAACCACAGACAACATCAGAGGCGTCTTACCTGGGCTAAGGAGAAGAAGAAATGGACTGTTGCCCGGTGGTCCAAAGTCCTCTTTTCAGATGAGAGCAAGTTTTGTATTTCATTTGGAAACTAAGGTCCTAGAGTCTGGAGGAAGGGTGGAGAAGCTCATCGCCCAAGTTGCTTGAAGTCCAGTGTTAAGTTTCCACAGTCTGTGATGATTTGGGGTGCAATGTCATCTGCTGGTGTTGGTCCACTGTGTTTTTTTGAAAACCAAAGTCACTGCACCCGTTTACCAGGAAATTTTAGAGCACTTCATGCTTCCTTCTGCTGACCAGCTTTTTAAAGATGCTGATTTAATTTTCCAGCAGGATTTGGCACCTGCCCGCACTGCCAAAAGCACCAAAAGTTGGTTAAATGACCATGGTGTTGGTGTGCTTGACTGGCCAGCAAACTCACCAGACCTGAACCCCATAGAGATTTTTTTTATGGGGTACTGTCAAGAGGAAAATGAGAAACAAGAGACCAAAAAATGCAGATGAGCTGAAGGCCACTGTCAAAGAAACCTGGGCTTCCATAGCACCTCAGCAGTGCCACAGACTGATCACCTCCATGCCACGCCGAATTGAGGCAGTAATTAAAGCAAAAGGAGCCCCTACCAAGTATTGAGTACATATACAGTAAATGAACATACTTTCCAGAAGGCCAACAATTCACTAAAAAATGTTTTTTCTTTATTGGTCTTATGAAGTATTCTAATTTGCTGAGAATTGGTGGGTTTTTTGTTAAATGTGAACCATTACATTTTGTAAAAAAAGAACCAAAGACTTAAACTACTTCAGTCTGTGTGCATTTAATTTATTTAATATACGAGTTTCACAATTTGAGTTGAATTACTGAAATAAATGAACTTTTCCACGACATTCTAATTTATTGAGATGCACCTGTACATGTCTGCCATTGTAATGTAGCTATCCAATGTAAACACAATATTAAGACAATTTAAAATACCATATGACTTGCTCTTTAATAGGAGCGGTGAAACGCGAAATGTACCTTCGCTGTGATTGGCTGATCACGCTTTCAACGTAATAAAGCCCGCCTATAACGTTCACAAAACTGTTGAATATTGACGAATAATTACAAAACAGACGCAGACATCACCACTTTCAGTTAAATCTGAATGAAAACTAATTTTAAATAACGTGAATAAATTAAAATAAAGCTCGCTGCACCTGGGCGTCTGCAACCATCAATGCACCTTGGGACTTGCTAATAATAAACAGGAGTTTGTAGCATTCAAATTTACATTATAAAATATGGGTTAACGTGTTGTTGCAGTAATTAATTTTGAAGGAATGTCTTTAACACGCATGCATGACTTGATTTTAATAGCCTATATCGTTTGTTGTATACAAACAAAAACATATGCTACAATGTAAGAAAACGCTGTTCGTTTAAGATGGAAAATGGAAACGTCAAATGCAGCTGGAATATGAATTTACACTGGACTAAAATAATCCAAACGCAGAGAGGTGTCGTTTCCTTCTCATTTGAGATCATCAGCGCACGGAAAACAAACACATAATTTTTTACTAGAGGACAGAATCGTGTTAAGGAGCCACATGCACTCGTGCATGTCCCGATTAAAGATGAGTTGCCCACGCGCGTGGAACTGAGCTAAATTTACACAGCAAGTGATTAAAGAGCTGCTCGGGGAAGAAAAAAAAACACGGGTGGATGAACCAACAGAGTCATTTGACTTCTTGTTCACGCATCTGCATGAATAATGCAACAGCATTGCATTTATTACACCAGGTCAGGGAGGGTGAGCGCTCCTGTTTTGGGGAGGTGACACTTACTGAAATCAAACTGCTCTTTTATTCTAATGCGAACACACGATTTATAAAAGAAAACATTTTTAAAATCTCATTCCTGCGCACAGAAACTCATAATAGCATAAAGGAAGCATGCTTACAGTATGAATGGACAAGCGCACACGCACAATAGCCGACAACAAACCAGTGCATTTCCATATCATTCCATGCACTTTCATTTCAGTTAAAACGCAAGTCCAAAGGATCCCAAGCATGATTTACAACATTAAGCACGATTACATCTATACATGTGATTCATTAGAAATCACATTCAGGGAATCCCGCATCGTTTCTCTTTGTCCACACGCGTTATTATGCACCAGATCCACGCGTTTCTTTATTATTTCTGCCCCACTTTTGTCTTGGAAACAATTCTGGCAGAGCATGCGTGAGCCAAACTGATCAAAACAGGCATGTTTGTCTTACACGATCTTGTCCGCAAACCTCACATGTCGCATCAGGGTGACTAAACTCAAACACTTGTGTTGCAACGAGTCCTTTATCAAGCAGGCTGTGCGTAATCGTGATAAAAGTGAGGTGTACGTGGTGTTAAAGTTTCAGCAGTGTCAGTGCATCAAAGACACAAGGGCATCTGAATGAATCAGTGCAGTGATCAACATTACCTTGGGTTGTGATTTCTCCCCATAGGATTCCCATCCAAACCATCAAGCCAAGCAGCAGAGCATCACTCTGAACTCCCCGCATGTTAAGACAGTCCAAACGGGGTCCAGCCCAGAATAATCACAGATGCGGCGTTGAGGTACACAGCAGAGCTGCTTAGTGTCAGAGACGTGGAGTTGAACTCACAGGCGGCGTGTGTGCATGAGCTCCGTGATGTCGGTTTGGTCTCTGTCTCCAGCTCTCTTCATCTCTCCTCTGCTGAACTCCGCAGTGTGTCTTCTCCTTCACTCACCCCTCCTCTCTCTCCCTCTCTCTCTCTCTCCCTTGTTTGTGTGTGTGTGTAAAAGTTGCTGATGCTGTGTGGAGAAAATGCTTCTACAGTTCAGAAATTGAATTCGGGAAAATAACAAATGCATATCTGTTACAAACAGACACCCTTGTTTAACCAATCTGAATAACTAATTTCTGAAAATGGTGTGACAACTAACCCCAGTCTACGTTTTACCATAAAGGCCATTTAAAACTCCCAGCGGAGACGCTGGTCTCTGCTTACATTATCGAATGTTTTCCCCAAATCAATCCACAGTGAAGCCCATATGATATCACGCATGACTTCACAGGTCAAAGGAATTCATAGTCCAGTAACAGCATTAGCGTTTATCCCACATCTCTCATCTCTAGCTAAAAGGCTCCTGGCCTGTGCTAAGAAATGAGATAGACCTTCGAGTTTGAGGTGCCGTGACCAGGGCAGACTCTGTTTCAAACAGATATGCCCGGCTGTGTGAGAAGAGATAGACAGAAACCACATAAAGACCTCCAGTCCGCTTTGAGATACATGACGTTTTGATGCACTTTTTTTTTGTCAGTCCAGTGGCCTGAGAAGAAAGTCATTTCTCTGAAAGCGTAATTTTCAAATGCTTGTTAGCTGGATCAAGCCGCTGTGCGATTATCTTTGTTAATTACTTCGGAGAGAGTGTTCCAGAACAGAGAGAGAAAACATTTATCAGGAGAAATTCGATTAAAGGGACAGTTCACCCAGAAATGAAAATTTAGTGACAGTCACCCCTCAGGCCTTTCAAGATGTAGATGAGTTTGTTTCTCATCTAGCATCACTTGCTCACCAGTGAATCAGTGAATGGGTGCCAACAGAATGAGAGTCCAAACAGCTGATAAAAACATCACAATAATCAACAAGTAATCCACACCAATCCAGTACATCAATTAACATCTTGTGAAGTGAAAAATGAATCTTTAAGATATTTTTTATGTTTATGTAAAACATAATTTTGCTTTCTCCATTGAAAAATTCATCTAGCCTGAATCAGGAGAGAAATGCGCACAGATCAAGCACCGTTTACAAGAGAAAACAGTTCTAAACAAATATGAGGGAAAAAAAAAGGATTTTGATGAAAGATGAGAACAGAACATTTTTAACACTGGGTTATTTTTTTCTACCCAACCGCTGGGTAAAGCCGGTCTCTGACGAAAACAACCCAGCTGCTGAGTTACAGTCAGTCAGAGCGCAGGCTTTTTGCGCCCTCTACAGAAGAGAGAGCGGTTCTTAGCACCGCCAATATACACTTCTTTAGCGAAATAAAGGTTTGTATACATTTTATTTCATTTATAAAGTCTTTAATGCACTGTAAATTGTATTGTTTTACGCAATGCAGCATAAGGACGAGATGTCAGTCAGCTGCGTCAGCAGCGGTTGTTTCGCAGGATGGAAATGCCTTTTGCTTTGCATAAAATAAATGGATTTTATTTGTAATTGTACTGAGTTTAATCTCAGAATATGTTCTCTAATATCAGTACTGTTTGTTTACAGGCAGTATTTGGAATCAGGCATGGCATCTTTCAGCTATGAGTGAAACGTGAGGCCGCGGTCTGAAGTTCGCAGATAACCTGGCGAACAGTAGCCCTTCACTAGCTCATTCATGAGAATTAGCGCTATTTCAGTAAAAAGCGATTATAGAGAATGGTTGAATACACTAAAATTAAAATTCTACTTTTTAAATGTTACATTTTATGTCTAAAATGCTTGTTAAATGAGTTTAACTACATAATATAGTAAACTATGCTGTATTCACCCAAATAAATTCATACTGTCTTCTATTTTGTTCGTGTTCTTGCTTAATAAATGTTCATCTTTTGATTATTGCGTTTGCCGCTAATAATTCTGTGTGTTTTTGTAAGTTCCAGTTCATTTTAAACAGCAATATAATCATTTTTAAACAATAGTTGACTTAAAATAATCCAGTATGTTTGGTAAAAACGTTTAAATCTGGGCCAAAATAACCCAGGATGTGTCCTGTCCAATATTTACCCAGCGCTGCGTTGCCAAATACCACGTTGGGTTGTTTTTAAACCCAGAATTTTTTTTAGAGTGTATGAATAATGGAATCATAAATTTAAAAAGCCTTAGTTTCTTACAAACACGCAGGTTTTTTGCTTCACATCATGTTAATTGATGGACTGAAATGGTGTGATGTTTTTATCAGCTGTTTGGACTCTCATTCTGACGGCACCCATTCACTGCAGAGGATCTATTAGTGAGCAAGTGATCTAATGCTAAATTTTAGAATTTAATTTTGCCGTCATATTCTTTAGGTTACTTTTAGTCACCGTCTAATCATTCCAGATATGAATGACTCTCTGTGGAACAGAATGATCTTCAATAAGATATTTTGAAAAATGCTTTATTTTTATTCCAGTACATTGAAAGTCTATGGGACCCAGTGTTGTTTGGAAGCCATAAAAAAAAAAGAAAGAGCAT